>NC_063198.1:5030023-5185023 GCF_017589495.1 Alosa alosa
ATTGTGTCGTTTTGGTAAGTAGCCGTGTAATAAGCGGGATATGTATAGAACGCCGGTCATTGTCGGAGATAGGTCCCTTCAGGGCGGAACAAGACCCCTCCGCTGCGTCCGGGTCCGGTTAAGCCCTGTCGGGACCTATCTCCCGACAATGACCGGCGTTCTATACATTATCCCTTACTTAATGTTACTTTCATGCCTCACCGACTCTTCTAAAGGTTGAAAAGAATGGTCAGTGCATTTACCTGAACTTAGTAGTGGCAGCCATGTACAATACATGACAATATTCCAGGCATTCAAATGTGAATTTAGGTCTTCAATGGTCTCTAGGGCACATTGTACTGGATTGCATGTTAAAATGTTGAAGCCAAGGGGGAGCACTTTGGTGCAAGTGGTTATGTGTCTGTACCATATTCAGGTCCACTTGCCCATGGGCCCGCGTCATTTCCCAATCCCACACTGTCTCTCTGTCCCACTTGCTTCCTGTCACTCTCTCCACTGTCCTGTCAGATTAAAGGCATGAAGCAACCCCCAAATTATATATATATATATATATATATATAAATATAAATAACTAGAAAAGCATTTCCTGAAGGAAATACCAGTGCACGCAAAGTCATTGCTAGGATGTTGCTAGGGTACTCAAAATGGTTGCTAAGGTGTTGCTAGGGTAAACTTAGTGGGTCCTAAACTATAAGAAGTGGTTGCTATGCTGGTTGCTAGGGTGCTAAAGGTGGTTGCTAGGGTGTTCCTAGGGTAATTATAGTGGTTACTATGCGATAAAAAGTGGTTGCTAATTTGGTTGCTAGGGTATTTGAGATGGTTGCTAGGCTGTTGCTAGGGTAATTATAGTGGTTCCTATGCTATAAAAAGTGGTTGCTAGGTTGGTTGCTAGAGTAATTATTTTGGTTGCTAAGGTGGTTGTTAGGTTGACATTTTGAAAGTGGTTGCTAAGTTAATGCAGTTGATTGCATTTTAACGGGGAAGATACACCAGGTGTGTAGCTGAAGCGTTCCGTTTGCAACGCATAAAATCCTTTTTAGACGAATGGTCTATTTTTTTGAACGAATGCACCGCTATCCCCTCTGGTGTAGCTACTTCCATTGATTATAGTGGAAGCTAATTGCTGCAGCAGACGCAACACGAATGGAGCGTTTCAGTTACGTGCCTGGTGTGGCTTCCCTGTAAGTCTTCCATAGCCTATTATGATGTCACAAAACCAATGTTAAGTCTATTGAGAAATTTAGTTTAGTTTTTATTTAATATCTCAAAAAGAAAATATCGTGGAATTATGAAAAGTAATGCGCGTAAAATTTGACGCAAGAGCAACGCGTCAAAGTTTGAACCAAGTTTCTATGATAAGCAGTTCAAGTCAAATTAGGCCCTGGAAGAGTAAGAAGAAGAAGTTGGAAGAAGCCAAGGAATAACAACAGTGTATTTGCATGCACTGTAATAATAAAGTGTTGAAGCTATAGGCCGTCTATGTATTTTTTGTCACTGAAGTGCTTGCAGAGAGCCCGACATTGAGGCAGAATCCCAGTGCTCTGGCCTGTTGTTGTTCAGCGGTCTGTCGCTAATGAGTAAATGAGGCTAGCGGGAAGTCTGAGCAAACGTCGAACACTGATGACCAAAGCCAATGAGTAGATGTGCAGCAGAGATTTAAATGGCTGTTGTCTTGGAAACCGGTTAAAAATAATGTGCCAGACAACGACAACTCCAGAGTCAGAATCATCAACAGAGTGGCTGGCAGCGGGAGATCTGCCGTCAGCCCAGCTGGTATAAAGGCTTCCAGAGGAGTGTTGCTTCTTGCACACCTGGAAGTGGTCACTGCTTCACCCATGACAAAAAATGGCACCATGGTTTCTTAGAAGATAAAGCGTCCTGATCATTATACTCATTAGTTATATCTCTCCTCTCACAGTAATTGCATCTATTTGTGAATCAATACATTTAGCACTTAACATGTGTATTGGGCTTGCACTACCTTACATAGGAGCCACTACCTCAGCCACTATACCCCCAAAGCTGGCATCTGTTTAGCCAACTTGGTGGTGATTTTTTGTGTGTTAAGGGGAATAGCTGCTTTCACCTCTAAGTTGCCTATAGGCTCCCATTTCCATAGACTGTTGTGCTAACGTGGGATAATGGAGGAGCTGTGATTGATCGGTTCAGCGGGGCTCTTGTCACAGATATGGCTCGTCCTGAAATCCTCCACCGTTTAGCCCCATGCTGCTCGCATGGCACGATCGCCCAAAGGCACACTGACGAAGCAGGAGAACACGGAGATGTTAATGAGAGGAGTCGTTTGGGAGGTACGCAGGCGAGGAGTAGGCAGTTTTACCGCCATCGCCTCCAAACACATCAGCAGCCTGTGATGGATTGATGCTGTTTGAACAGGATTGAAAATAGTGTGTATGCATATGGATGCGTTTGTGTTTGTGTGTGTGTGTGTGTGTGTGTAGCAAAATGTAGTAAATGTGTATGCAGGCAGATTGTGTCATACATCTCATCTTCTGAAATGTTCTGCACCAGCAATGTAGTTCATCAACATGCTCTCTCTATCCCTACTTGTCTCAGTCTTTGTGTTCTTGTCCTTCTTCTTTATTCTCAATGGAATACAAATACCAGTGTGGGTGAGCTAACAGAACAGCAATACAGATGCACAGAGACAGATTGAATCCTCAAAACTTTCCATGGAGTGCATGTGTGTGTGTGTGTGTGTGTGTGTGTGTGTGTGTGTGTGTGTGTGTGTGTGTGTGTGTGTGTGTGTGTGTGTGTGTGTGTGTGTGTGTGTGTGTGTGTGTGTGTGTGTGTGCCGCACGCACTGAACTGCTGAGGGGAGATAGCCCTGGGGTGAGGCTCAGACGGGGACCTTTCAAATCCCATCGCATGGCTGGCGCCCCTCCCCTGCCCAGCCCCGCTATCAGGGCAGATAACTCACAGGAAAAGGTTACCGTACAAGCTGACATTTCTGCTGAGACCCAACAACTCCTGCCCACCTGATAGCTCCACCCCAGATCTGCCACTGTGTAAATGTTTAAAAGGAGAGCAAAGGTGTGTATGTGTGTGTTTGTGTGAGAGAGAGGGGGAACAGAACATGCATTTATGGATGTGTGTGTGTATACTTATATATACATATTCATTTGCCTGATGTTTTTATCCAAAGCAAGTTATATACAGAATGGTGTGTGTGTGTGTGTGTGTGTGTGTGTGTGTGTGTGTGTGTGTGTGCACTAAACAAGTAAGTGTGAGTGTGTGTCTAAGACCTGTGCTGTTTTTAATGTGGCTATTTTCAGATCAAAAATGGGGAAAGACAAGGAGGAGATGAGGGAAATGGAGTGAATAAGTCAAAGAAACACAAACAAGGACAGAGATGGAGAGGCAGTGAAGACTCTGGAAAAGAGACAATCCATGTATCAGCTATGGATCCTGGGGAATCTTGGGGCAAATCCTGGGGATCCATCTTTTTGAGAGGACAGCACTTCACTTTCAAAGACCATTTTTTGGAAGGTTGAGAGAGTATAGGGAAGATATATGCTACAACAGTGAATATCTGGGGGGAACCCAGTGGGACTCGTGTTTCAAGGGGCTCAGAGTTAATTAAGAAGTAGACCAAGTGGAATCTCCAAGAATGAACGGAGAGGAACGATAAGGAGGCTGGAAAACCATCTCTGGAAAGAAATCTGGATAATAGAATAAAATGTTGAGAAATATGCAGATGCAGATGGAAGTATGACAATGGTCTAATCTCTGTGTGTATGTGTGTCTCTGCGTGTGTGTGTGTGTGTGTGTGTGTGTGTGTGTAGCATAGAGTCAAATCACATTAGATCTGAACCAGATTCCATAACGAGACATCATATCTCAGCTTATTCATCACAATAGGATCAGAGAAGCTTCATCCTTTATCTCCTACTTCATGTCTTTAACTCCCTGAAACTCTCTCAAAAAACTGCAGCAGTGACATTATCCTAGATGACACAAACCTCTATGCGTAAAGCCTAACAGTTAACAAATACATATTCAATATTCAGCCATGTCATGCAATGCAATTGGGAGACTGAATGCTGTAAATGTGCTTTGTTAATTCTAATTCAAACATGGCACATCAAACCTGTTTGACACCATGGTAAGGACCTTAGCTCACTAAGGAGAGGCCCCTTGGGTGCTAAGGTGCAAAAAGTCATGGATAGGAAAGAGGTTGGCCTCTGCACCTTATGTTGAGGTCTGTGTATATAAAGGTGTTTTTGCCTAGTGTGTAGAGTCTAACAGATAAAGCAGATACGTGGAAAGTAGGTAGCGTATCCTAATATCTACATACTTTCCTTTACACAGGCCTTTGTGAGGAAGTCCAGCTCTCCTCATAGTGACAGGTCTGTCTTCTGCAAGGGGCTGCCAGGGACATAGCTGAACTGGTCTGATTGGAATGAGACCACATTCACACAGACTGACCGAGTGTGCATATGTGATCATGTCTATGGACGCAAGTGTCTAGGCCTATGCCCCCAAAACTGGAGTAAACATGGATTCGTAGAGTAGTAGTAGGACCTGAAAATTCATTTGTAGAATCTGAAAATATTTCAATAAAGACTCTCTCTCCCTTCACTGACCTGTCTTTCCACAAATAAATTACAATCCTTTAGAATTGGGTTTCACCTATGAAACGCAATCATACCTACCTGCCCACAAGCTGACCACTTCTCCACCCTGCCTGTTTCCTGTGTGACCTCGAGACAGTTGAGGACCCCTCACTAAAGAGAAGGCCTTTCTCATCCACCAGCCAATTTCTTAGATAGATTAGCCAAGAGTGCTGACAGTTTATTCAAACTGCCAGTTGGAGAAATGAGAAGAAAGAAGACCCCAAAAAGTGGAAGAATAAATCTTTTAGAAATTAATGACAAACTGCAGACTACCATGAAAGGAATGGAGAGAGGCCTGCATTAGAGACTTTTTTCCATAATCTAATGGTGCCAAGTATAGAATGGATTCATTCAAGGACATTCTTCAGTTTTTGTTTTGCTTTGACTCATAAGTTACTTAATGGCCAAACAATGACATAATTGCATTCTTCTCTGTTGCACAGGCCTCATTCACATATTTTTATACATTTTTTGTTTTCTTTCAAAAGGTGATGGTGTTATTTAATGGCCAAACAATGACATAATCACATTCCTTTCTATACAATACATCTAAGGCAAATGTATCTTTGTGAGCAATTGATTCGCCATTGCTGAGAGGAGATTACCCTTTGTGTGCCATTGATTGGTCATTGCTAGGAGGCGAGGCCTTGTGTTGATGATTGACTGGTAGTCATCCAGGGAGAAAATTGCTGTGGCAAATCAGACAGTCATTGTGCACACCTTCAATGTATGTGTGTGTGTGTGTGTGTGTCTGAGTCGGTCCTACCTCCTATTCAGAGACTTATAATGGGCTTTGGCGGGGGTGAAGAAGCTGCCCATCGGAGGATAAGTCACATGTGACAGCCTGTCAGGTCACCTCTCATCAGCAGTGGAACAGCTAAGACAGCAAATCTTGAGAACACACACACACACACACAGGAGTCAATGTTCATGTCACAGCTCTGCTAATGACATGGGAATCAGAGCTGAAAGGCATTCTTCAGAAGTTTGCTTGTCTAATGAAAAACTACAAATTCAAACCATGAAGAGCTGCAGTTTGACAGCATCACACACACTGAATTGCAAGAGATACTGAACAAAACTGTCAGGGTCACATTAGCCGACCCTGGAGGGTCAAAGTGTGTTTAGGTTTCCATACAGTTTCAGTAGCCTATGTGATGGGATGTATTCCAATCATCTGTAGCTACACTATATCCCTGACCGCTTCAGTAGGTCTACTGCTAAAGTCAAGTTACAACATCCAATACTCAAGATATAACTATGTTGCAGTGTATGTGCGAACAAGCAGGTCCTGATTTTGACATGAGAGGAAATACCGCTTGTCATTCATTACTGAGCGTCAAACTATTCATGAATAGAGTATGGGGGGTGGGGGGATTAGAGAATGAGGCAAAGGTCTACTCCAGCTTATCCAGAAAATCCAAGCCTTGTAATCACTTAACAAAACCATGCACGGGCATATGAGGCGTTTTTAAGCCAGCCCCAGACCGACATTCAGACCCGCCAGCCTGGTGTGAAGACGTGCGCTCCACTGAAGGACAACGAGACAGAGAAAGTGTCACAGAGAGAGTAAGCGTGACGACCCGCTAGAGAGAAGCTGCCACTTGCTTTCCTCAAGGCAACCTGCTAAAGGACGCCGGGCGCGTTACCGTGGAAAGGTTTTAGGTCAAAGCGCAGGAAAGAGCAGACGCTTAGGATGATTGGGGAATAGAGAGAGACCAGTGAGGGGGGGGGGTGTGGCGATTTGGGAACAACACGTCAGGGAAGGAGCTTTTCCTGGTGAGACTGATAAGTGTAAGAGAATCCCACTTCGCTGTCCACCATCACAGGCTCGGCAGAAGCTTATCTCCTCGTAAAAGCGCCTCCACGAGTCCCTGGGTCAATTCAGTCGGTCTTTTAGAAGAGTGAATGAACTCTAACTTTACAGACAATGTTTGGGAATTCTTTATCTAAGCTCCATTTGTTTCTACCCAAAAGTTTCCCAAACTGCATTTGATGATGGAATTTCAGTTTTAGGTTTATTGGTGGGGCTCTTGGCAAGTCCATCTATAAATTCATGACCAAGGTCTCGAAGGAGGTTGCTTTGTTGGCAGACATTGAATATTCAGGGATCGGTGGGTCAGGTGCTCAACGCAACATCTAAACATTTTCAATATGTTTTAAAATACTTGCAAATCACAAATCACCAACGCTGATAGCAAAAATAGACAAGAATGCAGGCCTACTCAGAGTGTGTTCTGATAGGTCTACCTTGACAAACATTTACAACAAAAAAACACTTTAATAACTTTATCTCTGAGTAGTAAATTCCCTGCGCAGAGGGAAGGCAAGCCGGTAGGCTACAGTTATTCCAGTTGTGAAATTCAGCATACAAGACCATCTTGGAAAACCTCGAAATGTCAGAGTAGTATTTAGATGGACCTATAGCTTCCTCTCTCTTCCACTGATGAGAATCGGCGTTGTCCTTTAAGGGTCCTTCGCCCCATCCTCACTGAAGTTCTGCTGCATGTGCTAGTGACTAGTGATGGACTATTGGCGTTTCTTTACCGCCATCTATTGGTCACTGCACAAACACAATGATGGACCTACACTATTCCAGTCAGAGCGGGTTATCAAGGATCTTTGATTCAGTGTAGCCAATATTGAAGTACGCCATGAGACGTGATTAAAGTTCAGGTGACTCGCATTTTTAAAAAAATTCAAAATCACTGATTTAAGTAAATGATAATAGTAGGCTATAGGCTACTTTAAGTGCCCATTACTAGCACACCGTGGAACATCATCTTCTGTGTGCTTATTTGCCAATCAACATCTTCATGACATTGATGGCACATAAAGAAAGTTAAAGAGTATCAGTTAAAAAAAAAATACCTTGGAGACACTAATGATGGCCAAAGCCTTTCTAATTATCCAAAGCCTTTCTAATTATCCTAACCAAAGTCAGGCTGTGCCCTCTTAATCATATCTAATAGTGCTGATGCAGATCAGGTGGTGAATTATCTCAGTAACTCAGCACCAGCTCCAACCAGTTACCAGTACAGTAAAAATCAAAGATTCTAGAGCGCTACCTTTGGTAAAAAAAAAAACATTCCTGGAGGTTCAAGTTAAGATCACTGTAAGTTAGTGCTCTGAAAAACGCATTCATTCTTACAAGCCTCAGCACTCCACCCATTCAGTCATTGTGACAGTTTGACTAGGGAATTACCACATTTTGAATACAAATATCTCCAAGGATACCTTGTGTATCATTTGAATATCACTAGATTTAAATTTTAATTTACCAATACAGTAACAACTGGATCAAAATCTTAAATTAAGATTACAGAAACATTGAAATGAGAGATCGTTAAACTCTTAGTGCAAGTGCAGTTAGATTGGCTATGTGTAAACGTTGTGGATTTGAGTAAGATAAAGATTTACACATTAGTATAAAGCAATCTTCTATGACTTTCACTGTTCTCATTTCTAACCACCTGTAGTCTAAGTCAGTCAGGCATTCTGCTTGACAGAGCAGTGCTCCCCTATCCATCCTGGGAAGCACTGGCATTTGAAAGGTAGTAACTGCTCCTTGGTTGCCTTGTCCTGAGAGAGCCCTGGCTTCCTCTGGGCCCTGAAAGCTGGTCCCTGGCGGAGGGCGCTGGCATGCTCGCTCCTGGGGATGATGCTCCAAGTGGATGGGTCAAGGTGGAGGTACGCGCCGGATGC
Source organism: Alosa alosa (assembly GCF_017589495.1). Lineage (NCBI taxonomy): Eukaryota > Metazoa > Chordata > Actinopteri > Clupeiformes > Clupeidae > Alosa > Alosa alosa. The sequence goes on from NC_063198.1 coordinate 5,038,363, forward strand.
GGGGTCTCGCCGTTGACAGCGGCCATTGCTGTGGCAGATCTCGCGGCTGCACACATAGGCTGCCGTCGTGACGTTCACCACATAGCGACCTAGCACCTCATCCACGTAGGCTTTCACCGTGTTACAAGACATCTGTCAGTGGGAGTAGAAAGAAGAAGTTGGGTGTGTGTGTCTGAATGTGAAAGTGTAAATGTCTGTATGACTATTAGGGTGTTTATAACCATGCACCACTGACAGTTTCACTAAAAAAAAATATTATTATTATTTCCCCCTGAAGATGATGGAAAGCACAGAAAGGTCAATCTTCCTGGGACAGCATTTTTTTTTTTGCAGCATGTCTTTGTCTCTGAGTCAAATGCAGCAGCAGGAGGGTGCTGCAGTTTCTACACACGCCTTGAGCAAACACATCTAGAAAGAACAGCTTGTGTTCTGACCACCAGTGAGTTGTGCATTGTGTTTCCGTGCACCATGAGCGGGTGTGTACCTTTGACGCTGCATAGTTGCCATCTCCCCACAGTACGACTCCAGCAGCCCCCAGGGCGGCACTCTCCCCGATCGTATGAATCAGATCGACCTGCACCACAGAGCCAACACCGGCACAAGAACACAAGAACAACCATCCAAGAGTCAGCACAAGCAGGTAGGGGCCACAAAGGATAACAAAAACTAGGACAATAACTACCAAACATAACTGTTTGTAAAATGAGAATTAGGCTATTTCAAGTAATGCACTCCAAACTACATTTTGAAATGGGTTTTTTTCAAAAACACACACCACTCCCACTCACCGACCAGATTATGTACTATGTAGTTTTATGGTGAAGTTCGGAACCCAAACATAATGAAATAAGGAAGAACTTATCAGCATTGTCAACAATATTGTCAAACGTGTCTAGTTAGTATGTTATCATGTTATAACTAGGCTGTTGACTGTGTTTGAAAGGCTCTTGCACAGAACAAGTACACAAGTAGATTGCTACTTTTAGGCCAAAACCCCTTGCATATAAAAACTGAGATCCTTAATGCTCAATTGCATGCAAGATACATTGCAAATATATTAAATTCATAAGGCCAAAGATGTGAAAGAAAAAGGTTGAATGTTGTTTTGAATTGGTGATGGTACATCACAAATAAAGACAAACAAACAAACAAAATTGACAAAACTGAAGACAACCATATCTAAGTCAGAACTTTCAAAGTTATTTCAACCAGATGCAATGTGGCTGACATATTAAAGGAAAATTCCGGTATTTAGCACTTTGAGTCCCTTTTCTGGTTTGTTTTGGATGAACTAGAGTGGTGGACACCGAAATTTTGAGTCCTGTCTCGACTTTTCTGACTCGCTTTGAATTGCTTTAGACTACTCAGAGTGGCTGCCAACAGGCATGCTCAAACATGTCCTAAAACAACCCTTAACGTTCGTTTTCAAAACTGTGCAACTCACCAAGTGGTTAGTGGTGTTTCTTGATGTTCCAAAACAAGTAGCATAGCGAAATACAGTTTCTGTCGTGTTTTATTTGGCCTTTTGTAAAATCCCATTGATTTCTGTTGTAAGACTCATTGCACGTTGATATTACTGCGCCACCGTCTATGCTTCAGGTTAAAATATTGAGCGGAAGTTTATACGCGGTTGTGAGGTGTCTGAAAAAATAGTTCCACAATAGCAAATAAGACAGCTGGAAATCATACATTGCGCAAATATATTTTATTTTAATAATCAACGAACACCACTAACCACTCGGTGAGTTGCACAGTTTTGAAAACGAACGTTAAGGGTTGATTTAGGACATGTTTCGTTGCTAGGTTACGGGAACGCTGGCGAGACACGCCGCTCCGTCTGGCATCATGTTTTTGTTTGTTTTTATGTAATGTTCGTAATTTTATGTAATGTCACGTTTATTTTTTGTATTGATTTGTCTAGTTAAATGTTTTCTCTCTTTATTTACGTTATTTTTGATCGTTTTAGGTGTTATTCTCTTAGTCCTTTTACTGCTTTCAAATTCGGCTGATGTTGTTAACGTCTGTCCATTGGGAGCTTGCTATGGCTAGCTTTTGCCCTGGGCCTCTTACATCCTTCCCATCCATCTGTGAGCCGGTGCTGCACTTCACTGTCTGGTCAAGGGGATTTCTCGGGACAGCAGTTGGAGCTACTCTGAGAAAGATCTGCTGAGGCCGCCGAGCTGTTTTTAACCAGTGAGCTGCCATGCCAACTGCCTGGAGTCTGGATTGAGCAGACTAGCGTTAGCGTTAGCGTTGAAGAACTCTGCATTACGGACCAACAAGCGGATTAAAGCTGTTAAAAGTCCACCGAGTTGCTGATCTACAAGATCGCCCATGACTTCGGACTGTTATGCTTCCAGTGATATCAGACTTTAACAAGGCCCCTAACGTTCCACGTTATCTCCAGACTGCCAGTGAGTGTAAAGAACTTTGTTGGCGTTGCATGCATCGGTTGTGAAGACACAGCTGTGCGCAGTTTCACGCGAGTCATCATTGCCCTTGGACATTTTCAGCCGGTTGGAAATTGGACTAATTTTATTTTTAATTTTAATTTATTTTATTTATTAATTTGTTTTTGTTGTCTGTCTTGTATGTCTTGGTGTCGCGGGTGCGCTGGCGACGCCCGCTCCGTCCGGCATCTTTTGCGTTTGTTATTTCTTAAATGTAGTTCTATGTCTTGGTGTCACGGATACGCTGGCGACTACGCCGCTCCGTCCACTATTGTCTTTGTTAGTCTATGGGCTATATTTTAACGGTCTGAAACGGAAGTGTCTTTGCGCAAAACGCAAGTCACTTTGTGGGCGGATCTTGGGCGCTGATGCTATTTTACCAGCGGGATATTTGACTGTTGCATGCCAGGCCAAATCTAAAATGGGGTGGTCTGAAGTAGCTTACATTAATCATGGGTGTGGTTTGGGCATAACGTGCAATAAACCAATCAGGGCGTCATCTCACATTCCCTTTAACAACAGGCACGCTTGTTCCATAGCTGATTGCTATTATGGTGGCGTATTTGCCTGCGCCCAGCCAGGAGCGTTCACAGCGCTATAATTTTACTGTTCAGTTAGGAACTGTCAGCTATTGATTTTTCCTCTTGACAAAATGTAATACAGAATTGTCACAAAGACATACTTTCAGATGTTTTGGGATCACTCTCACTGAATCACGAGATTATGAATGCATGGTGATATTTTTTGCTATGTACAATGTAATCTAACATTACCTCTCTATAGACAATGCATATCTTCTGTCAGTTAATCTCTTCTCTCCCGTGCTGCCGCTGGGGGGCATTTGGGTTAAATGGCATCGGCATGCAATTCAACATCCACGTCTCCTTAAGTCATCTAATATTTCCTAATTTATGTCATCAACACATCCGTGATTAATTGAAAATGTGTGCAGCTAGATTTCACATCTTAATGGACACCACACTGATTTCCGTCAGTGGTAATATGTTTCTTTGAAATTATGTATGGTTTTACCGAAATGGGAACTATGTTGTATAGATGAGTGGAACAAAGTGTGCGTTAGTTACTGAAGCGACCTGTGAGAAACAGTTTCAAGTTGACCTAACTTTCAACTCTGCACAGTATATCCCATTAACTGCATGACAGTAGGCTATTTACAATATTTTCTGTTAAGTAGAGTTTGTAAACACTTTATCATCAACTTAATGCACGCACAACATTAGTTTGAGCAGGAGAGAGAATGAATGGGTGCAGCAACTACAGAAATTGTAGCCATACTTGCTGCTTTCTTGTACTATTTGCTGGTTAACAGCTCATAAAAGCTGATTTAAGCTAATTCACTAACTCAAGACTTTAAGGCCATCATGGATATAAAACGTTTTTTGAAAATAACGAAAGGATGGAGGGAACATAAAGCTTGGAGTTATTTCAGATGGGCTACAACAAGGTAGGCAAAATGCTGGTGCTTAAAACCTTAAGCGCAGCTGGAATAATGCTTAGGCTGATGTTAAAAGCGCCGCAGCGATGTTTAAAAGCCATACATAGCGGTAAATTGGAACAAAACTAAAGGTAACTTTGGCCTTTATAGGGCTGTATAACGTTGTCCAAATTAATAGGTCATAATTAGGCGTTGTTGTTGTAAATATATTGCATGTAGATGTTGTAGGCTACTAATTTTTTAGGTCACCAATGCACGAACAAAACCGGGAAATGGACAAATATTATCACGGGGGTGTCTGTAGATTGGTGTGCAACACATTCATTCACGCAGGCCCTCAAAATAGCATCTGCATTTGTGCCACAGACTTTAGACCAGAGAGTTCCTGGTCTGTGGCGGAATTGTTTTCTGAAACTGCAAAATATCAACAGTGAACGTTTGCGCCGGAACACGCCCGGTCTTTTCGCTGAACCGCCCGGGGTATAATCAATTCTAATTTACAGGCACGTACCTGTGGAGGGAAAATTCCAATATGCGCTGACTGCAAAATAGGAAAGACAAAAGCGCGAGTATACAAAGTCAATTGCGCTGGGACGCACGATATAGCCCTATGTGTCAATGGCAATGTCTTAGCCTATAAGTGGAGCGCTTTGGGTTGCACTCTGTGCACGTTAAATGCGCTATACAAATAAAACTGACTTGACTTGACTTGATGTTTGAGCATGCCTGTTGGCAGCCACTCTGAGTAGTCAAAGGCGATTCAAAACGAGTCAGAAAAGTCGAGACAGGACCAATTGTAAAAAAATCGGTGTCCACCACTCTAGTTCATCCAAAACAAACCAGAAAAGGGACTCAAAATGCTAAATACCGGATTTTTTAAAATAATATTTAGAAACAAATAATAGTAAGAAGTAAACAAAAATGTTATGTAGCCTAATGTAACACTACTAATACTGCATTTTGGTATAATATTAAAATGTCACTGATGATATTGCACTTTACTGATAGCCTACTGGTACTAATGATACTCCACTTTACTATTTTATAATGTAGAGATTAGGGATGTAACGGTGTGAAAATTTAACCTCACGCTTATAGTGACCAAAATGATCACGGTTTTCGGTATTATTGCGGTTTAAAAAGACGCAGAGTGGCTACATGATACAGTACACGTTTTGCGGTGAAAATGTTCCACCTTTTAAAATCAGGTGTAACCTAATCCAAATCACAATTAAATCCATCAATTAGACAACAGAATAGGTAGGGTACCATTTTTTTCCATTGTACCAGGCCTACTGTATGTCAAAAGCAGGTTCAGATGAAGCTGGGAAGGATTAAACACATAGTTTCCACACCGTGGTAATCAACTGCGATAATTATGATATTTGAAATGAAAACGGTAATTGTTATTGTCAACATTTTTATCGCGGTTTACCATTATACCGGTAATCGTTACATCCCTAGTAGAGATACTTGGTGCTGTGTATTGTTGTGTGGGGTTATGGGAGGGTTTAGTGGTCCTGTTGTTGTCTGTTGTCTGTCTACCTGACGAGCTGTATGATGCAAGACGAATTCCCGAAAGGATCAATAAATGTCTTTCTATCTACTATCAGCACATCTTCTCTGAAACTAAACTGATTGATTGACTTGATTGATCATTTTACCATCTACAGTTTTCTTTTTTTTTACCCTGACACATAGTCTTGTGGTAAAACACTTTTTTTGCTATTCTCCTAAATAGTCTTGGTTATTCCCAGAGTTCAAAATAAACCCTCTGAGGTTCAAGTAAAAGCTGCTTTGATCCAAAGAGCAAGGTGCCTAATACTCAACTGAAGGCATCATTTTATCATACTTTTATTTGCTCATTGAGATGCACCCATGACTTTGATTTGACTAGCACCACGCATAGATCATATGCTTACCTCAGAGAGGAAGTCCAGAGAGTAGGTGTAGGCGATGCGTGCATAGGGCAATACAGGCGGGCGGGCCACGGTGACCTGCTCCCGCACCCTCATGGCCTCCAGCACCCTGTGCCGGGCGTAGAGCAACGTCTCCTTAGGCCGGCCCCGTAGCCCCAGCTCCAGGTAGATGTCTGGGTAGAGTGCCGAGCTGCCCTTCCACAGCCACAGCAGGCCGTCATTGCGCTTCACCTCCAGCTCTGGGCACTCCCCCGTGTAGTTGACGGTCAGGTCATGGTACTGGTAGTTGTAGCAGCTGGGGAAGCCGTAGAAGCCCCACAGGCCACCAGGGCGCTCTCGGGCGGCCAGCATCAGTGTGTCCCCCATGAAGGCCTGCGCTGCGGCCTCAAACTGGGCCCGCGCCTCCCGGTCCACCTGCTCTGGGCTCCAGTCCGGGTGGCGCACCTTAACCAGTGCCCGTGAGGCGTCCCAGTAAATGCGCTTGCTGTCCCAGTTGCGGTCCCAGGTGGGTCGCCAGTGCTCCCAGTCGATGATAGCCAACCCGTGGAAGTACCGGTCAGGCATGTAGGTGCGTAGGTCGTTGTCGGCCTGCCACAGGTGCTCCTTCAGGCTGGAGTTCTGAGGGACGCCGCCGTATACGGCCTCTCCTTGGGATGTGAAGTGCGGGTAGAGCCCCAGGTGGCTCTCATAGAAGATGGTGATATTGTCTCCCATGAAGATCTGGTCATGGTTGGCCACGATGTCAAAGACGCTAAGGTCCAGGTCCACGCCATAGCGGCTGCTGCAGGAGGCCGTTGGCGCGTTCCACACTGTCAGAAAGGGGAGCTTATCGAGAGGAGGGAGTGCACGTTGTACACTGCCTGGGTGACCAGCTGCTGGGTCAGCAGGGAGGATAGCCAGCAGCCAGGCCACACAGAGTAGATGCACCATACCTGCGGGCAGAGATGGGGTGCAGGGATTTAATCACCCAATTATGGAGAAGTCGCTACACTCGAAACTGCTTTGAAATAAAAAAATAATGCCATGGGTGTTCTATGGGCAAAGCCAATCTAAATGGAAATGAAGGGGGACGCCCAGTCTAATTTCAAAAAGTTAATTTCTATGATGAGAGGCAATTTTTAGAACAAAGGGCGCCATTGCCTGAACATCTCATTGTGCTTAATAATCTCTGTGTGTGTGTGTGTGTGTGTGTGTGTGTGTCTATATGGGTGGGCGGGTGTCAAAATATCTGCCACAACCGGAATATAAAAGAGGAACCTCGTCCCTATTATGACCGTCACTAACAACAGGTTATGTTGCGAAAATGAACATGAAGGAGAACAGTGGAAGAACAGACTCCCCATAACGCACACTTAAAATGTAGATGGGCTCTCGTCTAATCTAGCCTACACGTCTGCTGACATTGTCTGAAGGAATTCCTTTTAACTCAAACAGGCTAGAGCAGTTTCTCAGCATTTGGTTGTATCGTGACATGAATGGTAGCTGTTGTTGACAAAGTTATTTGGCCAGCGTGCGTTCGTTGACATTAAAACTCAAATAAATGGAAATGCCAAGTCACCTCTGTTGAAATAGGATAAATAGTTTTTTTAAAAAGTAAAAAATCGCACTCACCCATGAAACGTGTCATCGTTGTGTTTAGAGCTAGAACATGTCGATTCGTCGGAAATTCCGATGGACTGGTATGCAGCTGCAGTTGCAGCTCGTGATTAGAAAGAGGAAGAAATCAAAACCGTGTTCTGTGTAACCTACTAAGCAGCAGCACCAATCCGCAACAGGAGAAAGGCGGAGTTCCTGAAAGAGCGTTCATGACAAGTAAGGAAGAGTGGCCAACAGAATCGGGTGCAGAACGTTCTCAAATTTTCGAACGAATATATTAGCCTAAGTTATTTTACAGTATCGTGTCCGTATCATCTGGCCCTCGTGTGCCTAGAATGTGTAAGCTAGGCCTACGGACCACCTAAGACCAACGAAAACCAGGGCGCATCAACCGCATCAGGAGTCAATGCAACAAGCTATCTAAAATCGTTTAAACTGTGAGAGGTGATTAGAAATTAGTTGAACTTTATCTATCAACTCGACAAGAAAAGCCATCGACAGCCTGGTCACTTAAGTGCATATTGGCGTATTTCGAATTAGAAGGGGGGTTGACATACACACGGCATACGCTGCGCTCGCCTTTAATTTACTTTTGGTTGAGGTAATGTCCCAAAGATTTTAGTTGTGCTTGCCGCCGGGCAAAAAAACTATGGTTTACAGCGCGCCGCGGTCAAAGTTCTTCATAATCAGTAATAATGCCCACATGATGGCGCTATCTCCTCAGCCAATACCTCACCATCAACGCACATTACTGAGCAAAATAAATTCAGTGCATGGTTCTTGACAACTCACGTGTAGTAAATCGTATCTCATGTGAAATCAAACATACAAGCAAATTAAATGATGAAAAATAATGTAATGCCTATTTATCACACCTATGGAAGACTATGGTGAATAACAGAGAGAGAGAGAAACAGTGATGTAGATATGGAAAGACAAACACCGAGAGAGAGAGAGAGAGAGAGATACACGCAAACACACGCACTTGCCCTCTTCATTTTCTACTAATTGCTGAAGGTTAAAACTGAAACAGCGTGTATTGTGCAACAAATGATGAAGACGTAGCCAGTTTCATTTTGGTTACACTGTAACCTTAACAATATGTATGCGAATCTACAGATCAGATGTTTTCTAACAATTCTGCTATAATGTCCTATTTCAGAAAAATAAAGATGGATAACAGCGTGTTAAGCCAAATACCACAGATGTAGGAATGTGAATAGGCCTGCTGCTGCTCACCACTTCAGAGAAACCAGAAAAGTAAACAATCTGCACATTATCTGCATGAACCACAAAAACTTATGAAAGATAGAGTAAAAAGGTGGACAGAAGAGAGAGAATATCGTAATTTAATTAGAGAAGTGTTTACAGCCAGCTTTTGCACAAAGGGAAACCCATTTCCTGAATATTAAAGACGACCAGAGGAAGTGAGCTGGCAGACAGTCTCCCAAGGGCATGACTGACCAGCCCTGCTCAGTGGACCATTCATGTGGTTCTCCAGGCGTACTTCCCCTCGTGGCACCAAGGGGGCACATGAGCAAAATAAATCACCACACAGGCTCTAACCTCCTCAATGCTGATCTGAACCATGACACGAGACACTTACCCAAAACCTTAGCAGGGCTTTGCTGACAGTCCAAGCGAATGTCACCGATGAACAAAGACGTAACGGAAAGCCAAGCACAGCAGAGGGTGCAGGTCCAACATCAACAAAGAACAGGTCATCCGGTAGCAGGCAAATCCACTCACATTCATATTTTAGTGGAAGTGATCTAAGCATTACACATCCTGTCTGCTCAAAGGTACTTAATGGTCTCATTTCAAATAGAGTGCACACAGCCAAGTCAGCTGCATTAGCATTCTTTACCTTCCACAGAACAACACTGTGACAAAGAAAGTTTACAACAAGGGGATACAAGGTCAAGAGCATATCAAAAATGTAGGTTTATTGACATGTTCCAGCTATCACCCATACAATTAAAATAAACATTAAAAATCTTTCTTTTTCCAGTGTACATCTGGTGTACCAAAAACAGTACAAGTTCCTAAACCTTACGATGCCCTGATCATAATATTAAATATTCAACAATGATCACCACTCTTGCTCATTCCCTCTCATTGTTAGCACATACACAAACAAGTAATAAAAGGCAAACACATACATTGTTTTCTGAAAATTGTAAAAAATAATGGGGCAAACTTGTTTGAACCACAGATCATAACAGCTCATTTACAATATCTGGTGCATCCTCCTCAGAAACTCACACAAACAAGTAAAAATATTGTCCTCAAACTTTGGGATCATGGGAAAATTATGCACAGGAAAGCAGAAAGAGGCTAAACGCTGTCCTTTTCCAGCAAAAACAAACACACAACCATAAACAACCTCCACTTTTAGAGTTCAAGCGACTTCCTTTCCAGTAATAATGAGACATAAGTGCTCCTGTTTGGAGTCCATCAAACTGTGTGGATTACATGACGGTGAATGTGCATGTGTGTTTTTGTTCAATGTTTCTGATGTATTTTGTTTTCAGCAATAAGACAGTAGCTAAGTCATGACACTGGTCTTAAACAAAACTTTGCGTAATAAATCAAATCATTCACTCATTCTTAGACCGGAGTTGTCCTTTAAGGCAAACTATGGCACTGCAACATACATAACTGGCTGTGACTTTAGCCTGACTATAAACACAGGAGTTGCATGAAAAGGAAAGAAGCACTATCTAACTGCTAGCAGCCCATTACTTTTGTAGTCCAGTACTATGGTATCAAACAGTCAACATGACATACTTGTCTCTTCTACAGATTTCTACATCTACAAACACACAGTCTAGACATGCATAGGCCTACTGCAAATATGCAGTGTTCTACTGGCAAATATGCAGTGTTCTACTGAGAAAAGAAAAGCTTCTTGGTTTACCTTTACTTGCAATAAGAAAAAAACATGAGTTCCAAAGTTTTTCATTAATCCGATAACATAACTCTCAAACAATACCGACATGGTCAAATAACTTAACAAATCCACTAAGCCATGCATGCTACCATAGTTGATTCTCTACTCCATAGGTTATGCATGCACAGCACATGGGTACACCCTGGTCGCTTAAGCTATGGTATTTCAGGTATCTAAGCACAGCTGCCACCTGAAAATTCATCACTGTCCCTGACTTAAACATAAGTACTGTGTTTGCTCAGGAATTCCACTGGAGCTCCCCTGTCTACTGCTAATCTTCCACAAGCACATCTGACTCAGGTATGGGCCGGGGTGTGTGTGTGTGTGTGTGTGTGTGTGTGTGTGTGTGTGTGTGTGTGTGTGTGTGTGTTTGCGCTTGACAAATGTGTGTTCAGAGAGCAGTGTGAGTAATTACCTCAGGAGCAGATCCTGCAGTGAGAGGTGCTTTGGACAGATGTCATGGAAACATGTCCTTTTTTGTGTTTCTGTCAGTATGATTTGTATGTTTTCACTGAACAAGTGTAAGTGCTTGTTAGGGGGAGTGTCAGAACCCTGGGAGTCCTGGAAATGTATTTGTGTGAGTGTTTCATGTATTTGTGTGAGTGTTTCTTATGTGGTTGGTCTATTCAGTGCAGCAACGGCAGCATCAGCAGCACTGGCATCAGCAGTAGGAGCAGACGCTGTGTGGCCGACCCCCCGACAGCGGACACGGCGCCCCCTCTCTGCTGCTGAGGGTCCTGCATGGCACAGTCCTCGCCTTGATACCCGCTGTAGCACTGGCACCTGAAGTCCTGGGCCCAGTGGCTCCTCTCCTCCTCCGCACCCGGCTCTCCCCCTGTCCGGAGCACACGCAGCCGGCCGCCCTGCTCTTGGATGCTGTGGGTCAGCGGGTCGAGGTGCAGGTAGGTGTCCGTGTTGGCGATCCTGCGCAGGCAGCGGCCGTGCCACCCGCACAGCGCCTGGCTGCACTGCTCCGCCGCCGTGGACACGTTGAGTAGGTAGCGGCCCAGTGGGCCACGCAGGTACTCACTCAGTTCGACACACGTGTCCTTGCAAAACAGAAACAAATGACAATAGTTAGCATCTGTAACTAAACATTACTTTGCAACTAAACAACTAAACAACTAAACTAAACAACTAAACATTACTTTGACAGTTATTTCTTAGTTGTGGATGCACAAGCTCGCTTGTTTTGAACTAGGGAATACAATTTTTCCATAAATAACCTAACTTATCTGCAAATTCAAAAGACAAATGGAGACATAAGGCCAAAGACTGAGAAAAATGAGGTGGCCAGGATATTGATAAGGCATACGGAAGGGAGGAGGAGTGAGAGAGAGGTCACCAGAATATGCAGTTTTCCATTCACGCAAGCAAGCCCTTATCAGAGGAGGACAGTGAAGGCCAACAACCCTTTTCCTCCTCAAATCAAACCATGTTGCTTGGTCAACAGAATGGCGTGCATTTTGGGGTTGAATAGAAAAGCCTGAATGTGACTCATTCCTTGGGGCAAAGGGTTTTTGTTCATTTTGTCTCTTGTATATTTCCAGTTCTGTTTGGTCTGTCATGCAGTGTTATTTTACTGATCCACACAATGTAGATAGATAGCTATGGATTTCCCAGCACAATGCTTAATCTGGGGTTTTCCCTAAAGATGGCAACAGCTGTAAATTAATAGATTCTGAATGTTTGAATGATTGCGACGGGCTCTGCATTATGCATCCACGTCTTTGGTGCCAATATATTGTGAAGGGGAGAGGCTGGCCTATAATGTAATACATATTCATGCTCACATAGATTTCCATTCATTTTGGTGCTATGATAGTAGTCCAATGTCATCTGTTACTCTGTAGCCATGCAATGTAATGAGAGGCTAGGATTAGTGTGTGTGTGGTGTGTGTGTGTGTGTGTGTGTGTGTGTGTGCGTGTGTGTGTGTGCATGTGTGCGTGTGTGTGTGTGTGTGTGTGTGTGTGTTTGTGTGTGTGTGTGTAGGAATGCACTGCAACCACTCACTTTGTTCCCTGCATATGTGGCATCTCCCCACAGTATGATGCCTGCTGTCCCCAGTGCCGCACTCTCTCCAATGGTAGAGACCAGGTCACTCTGCACAGATCAGTTGTTCCAGTTACTCAAACACATGTTTGTGCAACAAAAATAATATTAACCACACAAGCGTGCGCACGCACACACACTGCAAAACTGTTTTTTCTATCCAAGTGTGATTAATCTTATATAAAGGTAAAAAAACTAGTTGGTATTGTTTTTTAGATAGAGAGTTACCTTGCACTTTCTCATATAATTTTGACTTAATGTAATAAGAGTTTGACATATTTTAAAGCGTCTTATCAAAATAAATTTGCTTAACACACTGGCAGCCAAATTTCCTTTGTTTCTTGATAAGACATTGTGAAAATAAATCAAACTCTTATTAAATTAAGTCAAATGATTTTACAAGAAAGCACTAGGTAAGTCTCTTTATACTCTTTGAATCTTCTTAATATAAGATTAATAACACTTGATGAGATAACCATTGTTTGCAGTGCACACACACACACACACATCCTTACATTCGGAAAGCGAGGCACGCGCAGTAGGGGGCTTTTGTGGCAGGAAGAGCCTGCTGCTAAAGATAAAGGGTGAAGGTGGAGGTTAAAGAGCATGGGACTAGGGAGAGAGCCACACACAGAGGCACACACACACACACACACACACACACACACACACACACACAAAAGGACAGGTCGGAGACTGACAGGAATTTACATTCCTTCACCACACTCACAGTCATTTGGATTTCATTTGACTTCAGTGGGGGTGGATTCATCTAGCAAGAATAAATTGCCCAGATCTTGCTAAAAAAATGATTTATGTTCGGTTCATATTTCATGCCACTTTGTGATGTGGTGTCCCCCTTGCTGCGTGCAATTGTTCCAGGAATCTGGTTGTTAGACTTGCAAGCTGTTGCAGTGGAACATTGTGAATGTTTGCCTACACACTCTCAAGCATCCCTCTTGTTATCTGTAGACATCTGACTTTTTGTTTTCCACCCACTCAAAAACTCAGGTGGGTGTAATTGTCTATTGGAGGGAATACACACCATTGCTTTACTGGCCCCTAAGGGTTCATCTGTAAGACATCTGGAAACGATTCATTATATTACAAAAATCATGATGTTTCCATGATGCAGAAGTGGATCTCAATACCAGCAAAGGGATTAGGAAGCGTCTGAAGCCTAGTGATGCGTCTACCACTAAACCACTGCAGATATGGAAGGCTCTTCAACAAGCCTGTCAAATCAAAGTTGTCGAACATGCTCCCTTCTAACTTCCTCTAGGCTAATTATCATTGCTCAATTTGTGAGCCAGTGACTTCACTTTCTCTTTAAAATAATTCCCTTCCTGGAGTCCCCTCTACCCTCGACCCCCTTCCTCCCTCTCACCTGTGTAAGGAGCTGCAGATCATTGGCATAGGTAGGCCTGGCGTACACAAACACGGGGCGTGTGGGGCCGTCCCCCTCCCCACCCTGGGCCAATCGAAGGGCTTCCCGCACACGGTTCCTGACGAAGAGGCGGGCCAGAGGCGAGGCGCGCAATTTTGAACCCATATGGACGGAGGGGAAGAGCGCCGTGCTCTCTGCCCACAGCCAGCGCAGCTGTTCGTTCCGCGCCACCTCCACGTCCGGGCAGCGGCCCGTGTAGTTCTCCAGACTGTTCTGGTAGTCGTGGTTGTAGCAGTCAGGGAAGAGGTAGAAGCCCCACAGCTGACCAGGGCGAAGGTTCTTGACCATTCGTAAGGTCTCCAGCATGAACTGCCGCGCCGACATCTCAAACTCCTGCTGGGCCACTTTGTTGACGTTGTGGCTGGGCCACGTGGGGTTCTTCTGCGACACCATCTTGCGGGACTGCTCCCGATATACGTCCTTGGTCTGCCAGTTCCGGATCCAGAGAGGGCGCCACTCTTCCCAGTCAATGACTGCCAGCCCCTTAGCAGCCGGGTCACGGATGTAGTAGGCAACGCCTTCAGGAAGCTTCTCACGGTGCTGTGTGAGGCTGGCCTTCTGAGGAAGGCCGCCATTCACCAGTTGGCCATCGGTATCGATGTAAGGATACAGACCCAACCTGTCCTTATAGAAGATGGTCAGGTTCTGACGAGTGAAGCCTTCATTGGGAGATGCCACAATCTGGAACTGGTCAAGCTGGAAATCCACACCATGACGGGGCTTACAATCCTCCGTTGGGGCATTCCAAGCCAGCAGCAAAGGCTTGTGAGGATACAGAGGCCATATTGTAGACTTCAGCACATGGATATCCTTTGATTCTCCCAACACCATGAGCAGAAGCAGCGAGAAAACTCCCCATATGTTCAGCAGCCACTGGGCCATAGTTGATGTTGTTGGCATACCACTAAACAAGAGGGACTCCTTCAGCTCTTCTGCATGAAAAGTGAAAATATATTTAAAAAATGTTTTTAAAAAATCACTGACATTACAGCTCTGTGACAAGGCTGTGTGATATTCAGAGAAAAAACATAAAGAATAAAGTGACTATGTTTCCAAAACAATGGTTGACATGACACTGCCCTAGGGCTCCAAACAGAAAAGTCTTTGAAAACTCTGATGTACTTCAGATGTGTAATTACAGTGAAATGCTATGGTTCTGTCCTGACCCTACACGCAATACTAACTATGGTAGTTAGGGTCTCATTATTGAGAATTTAGGCTAATGTGAGGCTAGAGTACTAGCCAGAGGATATTTTGTGCCATGCCCATTCATGATGTCTCTTCATTAGGGCTACAGTAAATAAGCAATGTTGATGTCAGTGGAGAGATCAAATTTCTCCAAGTCTAGCAAATTCATTCACCAAGTTTCAAAATCAGAGCACAGACTGTCAAATACATTTTTACCTTTTAATATAACTTCCCCTGTTGAAAAAGGAAGAAAATAGATATCACTTACCTTTTCCAGAAAAATAATAAACATTCCCGAATGACAATTTACAAGCTGCGTTGATCCTCTGAAACTTCTAAGTTAGTTTACCAAATCATGTCGACAAAAGTTTGAAGGAAACTTTATAAAAGTTGCGCAACATATCTATAAGGACGTCTGAACAATGATAGCATTTTCTTTAATTTAATGAAATCTGGTGAAGACCACAGCAGAGCAATGAAAGCGGCGTGGGGATAAAGATAGGCGCAGGAGTGAGTGAGCTGCCGCTTTGGCATGTTCCATTTGCTCGGAAAGGGAGGGAGTGGTCAAACGTCCACACCACAATCGCGTAGTTGCCGGTAGCTGACTTTTCTAGTCTGATAAGACCAACTGCACACCCACCAAAACAGTCAAATGAAGGGTGTCATGGCTTTATTGTTATGCCCTTAAAACGTTTCGGAATTATAACTCCCTAAGTGTGCCCCGTTTGGAGGCATCTAAGTCGGTCCCAAAGTTTACTGGCAAGGAAAGCTTGCGGTGTAATTACAGGGTAGCCTACAGATGGGGAGCGCTGCTTACAATCAGATGCCCAGTCAACAGCAGGAGCCTGCTTCGCTAAACGACAGTCTAACGTTGCTTCAGCAGGAGAAACATTTCTTAGATGTTGACAGATACCTAGCTAGAACCTCTCATATCAAGTGTAAATATTTACCTAAATGAGTGATTGAATTTAAACAACTTTTCCTTAGGTGTTACAAAACAATACAGAACATAAAGAAAAGTGTAAGCTTGAATCCAACCCAGTTTTAAACAATATACTAACGGTTAACTTATTTAACTGAAACATTAAAAGAAGTTCAACTGCATTTCCATACATGATTACTTCACCACTTCTTCTTTCAGTTACTTTAGTGATGTGAGAGGCAGAGACAATACATTCTCAGGTTATGGATGTCAAGAGGCAGCCCACTCCACATGATATTCTCCTGCCCAGCTCTCACCTCATTTGCCGTCTTCCGGCACTTCATGGGGCCTGCTGTTCACTCACCTGCTGCTCTGCGAGGGAGAAAGAGCACGCGTGTACAGAGGAAGACGCTTCCTTCCTGAGGCCATGTCCCATTCACCCTGACCCCTGCTCCTTACATCATCATTTCTTCGACTCAGGCCGGGACAGGAAGGCTCAACAATGTGAGAGGAACTGCGCACACAAACATACACCCTTTTTTACCGCTACCCATCTCACACCCTCTCACCCACGCCCATACACTGGAACGCCGGTACATCCGCTCACCCATCACCCCTTCAAAAACTTTAATTTCACTCTTATAAATCAAACCATAGTTCCCGGTGACGCACATACCACTTCAGTTGAGGAAGCCGCCCTGCACCTCTAAACTGCAACCTCTTGATCAGCTAAGGACTCCCATGACCTCTTTTCTGAGGACCTGTCCACTGACCTCCCCACTTGGCTCTCATGACAACTGATCTGTAAGGTCCAGCCTTGACATGGTGCAGCCTTGACATCTGTTACTGTCTGGCATGCATGTGCCTCACCAATGTGCAATCGCAGACCTCTGTGGTGTCACTGAAACGTTGCCAGAATTATGTTTGTATGGGTAGCATCTGCCACTTTGTACAATGTCAACTACCTCCCATACCTCTACTGAGTCTCCATATATTTCCATTGTAGCCGACACTGTTCTCAGCACACATCACTTGTGTTGGTAAAATAAGTGTAGGCGACATGCAGGGTGGTGTCATGTGGTGGCAGGGGAGGGGGACTTCCTGCTTCCAGCCCGGATGGGTGGGTACTGAAATTTCCAGATCCTTGGGGCTTCCGGTGTACGTCCACAGGACTGACCCAGCAGAGGTGATTGTACTTTTCTGCCCCCCCACCCCCACCCTTTTACTGCCCAGTCATCTGATCCTGATGGAATGTGCTTTCAGGTTCCAATGAGACCCTGATAATGAGATTTTTGCTGTTGTTATGGTGATCAAGTGGAGCAGTCTCAAAGCCCATCCCTCCTGCAGGGACACAGATGAGCAGATGGACTTCAAAGACTGTTACCATGGAAACATGTCAGATAGCTTACCCTTTGACCTCTTAAAATTGTTTGTTCACTTTGCAGTTACCAGAAGGAGGATGTCAGGGCCTGATAATACAAATGATTTCAAGACTAATGAAAAACATTTTCACACAGTATCCCATTTAACAGTCACCATCTAAAATAAAAATAAAACAATAAAAGTAACATTAAGTTAAATAGCAAATGTTGGAGAGGTACCAACTTCAAGTGCCTTGCATTATTTTAATTAGCCCAAGTTATTTTGTTCCTTCTACTCAAGCTGGAAAATGGTCATGCGTGACACTAGAGCCGGGTTTCCACTGCAGAAACTCGGCACACTACCCAGATAATGGGGATATGCACAGGAACCACATGCTATTCTGCCCTTTCAGCTGTTGTGTTGCCACTGCTTACAGGACCAACAGGACCATCTGTAACAGATGCAGTCTAATTGGGCAACTCGTATCCCAATTACATGCCCACGGGTAGGTCTTCTTTTAGAATAGGATGATGGTTGGAAGAAACTGAATTCCAACTAAGCATTCCATAATAATGCAAAAATGTAAGCATAATTTCATTTGGCCTTTTTTATAGATCAAAATTACATACCGGTAGGCCTAACATTAACAGCTGTTTTGACGTACGTATGGTTAAGGTTATGTTTAATTCTAGAGCTTGATGATAGAGAAGATGATGGACACCATTTTATGCAGGGATGGATTACTGCACGGGCCTACTGGGCCCAGGCCCAGGGGCCCAAGGGGTCAGGGGCCCTGAAGCCCAAGCCTTTGCATGGAATCATTGCCTCAATATCAACAAATCAGGATGTAGGCAATGAATCTGATTGAATTTAGTATTGGCCATCCCCAAAATTCACCAGAATACAGGAAATCACATCAAACAAATTAAAAATGTTCTGGGGGAGGATCCCCAAACCCCCCCTCCCACATATACGACAATAAGTGGGGGGCCCTTAATACATCTGGGCCCAGGGGCCCAAAAGTTCATAATCTGCCCATGATTTTATGGAATGATTCATTGTCAGATGAAATGTGCCTTTCCCTGGGATAAGTGACATCACACTCTTGTCTGTAGACTAGCCCAACTCTGAATGCTCTTCATGAGTGTGACGCTCTGTAACAGTCTTTAAATTAGGAACTGTGCAGTTGGAAGTGTCGCTAGGTTCTAGGTCGCTAGTCCAAAGTCAATCCTAAGTGTTCAAATATGATTGAACAGACACTGCATTCCGGTGTCGGCTGACTTGTTGTTGTTGAGGTCAAGATCTGCTAAATGTTTTTATGTAAGCTAACCACATCCAGAGGCGGTCTTTGTATTGTTGTTGTACACTGATTGAGTGGTGTGCTGTGTATGAGAAGGGAGAGGGGAGTAGCTAGAGCCAATATGTGCCCTTAGCAAGACACGTACAAAGTCGGTCGGGCAACCAGTTTGAGAGGTATGCGGAGAACAGACAGACGTGTTTAGCGCAATTTAGGTCACTGCTAGAACGCCTACTGAAGCACAAAACTGACATGAATTCCAAAACAAAACCTCAGTCCACATGTTCTCTGTGATACCAAATGTACCCAATATTTTAAGGATAGAACACCTGAAAACTCTCGTACTTTTATAAGGATAAGATAGGATATGTCTGTGGAGACAAAAAATCAAAAGAAATATCAAAAAATCAGGTTGGTGTCGTGAAGCCTTGCGCACGTGCATTTCTGCTGAATAGGATGCCCGATGAGTACCCAAAAAGCGTTGCAATATGGCCGCCGAGTGGAGGGACTTGCCTAAAAGGTCTTTGCTTAAGTTTAGTCCCTAAACAGGCAAAACGCAAAAACAATCTTTAGTGATGTGGATTCATTTTGAGGGAATGACCATGAAAACTTTGCTGTGTATCATATTCAATACAACATAATAATGATAAACTTAGTATTTTTTAGTATATATACTTTTTTGATCCCGTGAGGGAAATTTGGTCTCTGCATTTAACCCAATCGGTGAATTAGTGAAACACAAACAGCACACAGTGTACACACAGTGAGTGAAGCACACACTAATCCCGGCGCAGTGAGCTGCCTGCTACAACGGCGGCTCGGGGAGCAGTGAGGGGTTAGGTGCCTTGCTCAAGGGCACTTCAGTCGCGTCCCACTGGTCGGGGCTCGAACCGGCAACCCTCCGGTTACAAGTCCAGAGTGCTAACCAGTGGGCCACGGCTAATATCTATATCCTCGGTTAATTCCTTACAGTATTTCACTGAAAGATTTGGGGGTACTATTATAAATAGAAGTTATAAATAGAATGAACTGCACAGTAACAAGAATCCATTGTCCAATAAGTCATTTTATTCAAGTATGTTCAACCCATAGACATGTGCAGTAAAGTAGCATTGCTACACTTATCTATGGAACAATTCTTTACTTACAACAAGACTACAAGTGCAGGTCTGAGAGCAGTTGAAATACTAGAGATAACTCCAATTCTGTCATCATATTTCAACAAGGACATGCTGCACCTGGCTGACATACAGACAAATAGGGGGAGCGGGCCATTCCTCCACCCCTTCACACACACTGTCCATATTTCAGTATGCAAAAGTCACAAACACACGCACTTATTTCTGTACATCTTCAAACACCAGAGAACATTTACCTACGGGTCCACCCGTAGGCCAACGTGTTTACCATTAGATCAGCCCTGCCCACTCAGGACCTCTACATGTTACCACATGGAGGTCAGCACTGTCAAACCTCCTTGTGTGTAGTTGCTCCTCCCTGCCACAAGAGTGCAGTCTGGTCCTCTCAGAGGAACAGTGAGGTGAAAGTGGAGGCTTCGTGGAGGTTTGTGAGACTCGGGTTGGACAGGGGAGAGGATGGTGGCTGCTGTACGACACTTTAGAGAGTGCAATCTTCCAGAATGTTCCAGATCTGTGTGAGTTATGCCTCACAGAGGACAACGGGGAAGTCAACATGGATGCATGGGTGGTCCAACCTCACCATTCCCTACAAAGAAACAGTCAGAAAAAGCTCTGTGTCCACAATCAATATGGAAACTACAAACATAATCCAGAGACATTTTCACAAGTGTCTATGGTAATAAAAGAAACAAGATGGAGTTACCTGAGGTATGAGGTTCTTCTGAATCCTCTTTAGTTTGGCTTTCTTCCGCCCATTCTTCGTCACCACCATCTCCTCATAGAACTCATGGGCCAGGTCTCCATCCTCGTCATAGTACAGAGAACTATAATGGAAGCACACAGTCCCAGATAGGGAGTAATGAATGAGTGCTGATTTGACAAGCGAAACTAAAATGACACCGTACTCTCTGGAACTACATGTTAGGTGAGGTTTCCAACATTTCTGGGTCTGCCTGCCCAGGTTCTACACAGGCAACATTTCTCGTATAATTTCCATAATTTACTCAGATAGACAGTGAAGAGTGACAGGAAGCCAGAGGGAGAGAGATGGGGTGGGATTGAGAAATAACCATGGGTCAGATTAAAACCCAGGTCCCTGTGAGCACTTGAACAGATGCTGCAGCAGCTTGCACCACGACCCATCTTCCCTAAAATTCTTCTCATCATGGATCAAATATAGGAGCTAGATTTCTGTCATGGGACCATTATTACAACTGAATTAAAATAATCCACCCTGAAAAGGAATATACAGAAAACACAGGACTCACCTCCTCCTGGTAAAGACGAATGGAGTGGCATTCTTTAACCCTCGTAGTCGGGCCAAAGACTGTTCACTGACATCACTAGCAGCATCCCCTGCAGCTCCTGACCCACCAAAGGGCCAAACACCTTTGGCTTTCGATCCACTCCCACCCATCTTCAACGACGACGGGACATTATTCTCAGAGGTGCGAATGCCCTCGTCAATGGAAGTTTGAGCTTAACCTTTTACCAGTCAAGAAACCTGAAGAGGAGAGAGGGACCATAAATGCAAGTGCTGATGTAAGTTGAGGTGACATAAATGTTGTGTAAGCATAGGCCTAGGTGTAGTTACTAACACTGATCACATTGCTGATCCATAGGCAAAATGTATACAGCAACAATCTATGGTTTTACATCTGTTTTTCTTCTCTTTTCTTTTCAAACAAAACTTAAATATATAATTTCATATTGATTGTTTTACTAGGCTTCTATGTTTACATCTTTACATCTAAACGCACTATATTTATTATAAACTGCAGATTATACAGACGAAACTCTAAAGAACTTCTCTCCATCTATGTTTCAGAGGACCCGTGTTATGCCTTGCATCCAAGTATTGTCAAATGGATTGAGTTACACATTTGCAGGATCCATATAAAGAATTGAGCATGGGTATCAATCTGATAAAAATCTGCTTAGATGTTCTAACTCATACAGTCTATTTGAGTAATTTCTTGAACTAGGATAACTGCCTTCATAACAATCTCCACTTTGACACAACATAGCTTTCTAACCACCCAAGATCAAACTTCTAATGCCTTCTTGTGAGCTCTCGTTAGCTTCCAGAACAACTTCCTTACTTTCTTCTTACCATTGTCAATACATTGGTGGATAACACATTGTCTAATCTTTACACAGGATCAGCTATTTCAACGCAACGTATTCAGCTAACTTGATGGGTAGCCTAGCCTTACATCGCTAGCTCACCCATGTTAATACGTCAGACAGATTTAGATGGCCTACATTTTACGATGTCAGTTAATTAGAATTTCAGTCGGCGTTGTGATGTGGGCATGGCGGCATTTGTTTCTCTGCAATTACATTTCACTGAAAGGGACCTCAGAGTACCCAGCACTGACTAGCTTGCTTGGTACTGGGATCTGGGGGATTAAATGTCAAAAAGCTAACTCACCTATGCTTGCTAGCTAGCTAACAAATAACGTTAGCATCAACATCAATGACATGCAAACCTATAACGTTATTCCAATCTATGAAAGTCTCCGCGAACCAGAGTGCAACCTTAATAAAAGAAATAATAAACGTCACAAAAATAAGCAACATCAACTGGTTAAATCTGTCTAGCTTCTAGTCTTCCAGTCGTCGCTAGCAATGTTAATACGTTAGCTAGCTAGGACTGAATCACCTTATTTTGTCTGACAATCTGGCTAACAAACATACATGGATAAGACTATCTTCAAAGCCAATATTCAAAAATATTTCCCCTCGATGATCTACAATTGACATACGTACTGTATAAAAATCATCTCCACGGGTCAAAGCTTTGGACAGGTAGGTTTTTGCGTCACGAAGAGATGCTGAGCCCAACAACCAGCCTGCTAACGTTACCTCTTATCAGCTGTGCTCAGCCACTTCATGAACAGACAGTACACGCTTCAATTGCGCAGACGACGCGACTGCATTTGAACAGTTTGTTGTTACACAGTAGTGCAGGGCTTACAGTAAGTAACCATTCTGTGTCTTAAGTTATCATAGACTTTCAAAGCCATTCTATTATCTACTTCAAAGTTAAATAGCCTGGCCAATGTCTGAATTCAGGCAGTTACTGCATGAAAACCTCAAGCCCCATTAAGTAGCTCCGCAGTCTACAGGTCATTCTTTAGTAGGCCTACATCAGTATTTCTCATAAACAAACACAGACACAGAAAGACAGTCTATGACAAGTATTTTTTATTGAACAGTTTAATGCATTTCTTAGCAACTCCTCAATTTTACCTATGTCAACAAAAATAAGAATCTGTGGAATGTATTTTAATGTGTTCACTTATTCCAATGAGTGTGTCTGTTTTTAATTGTGTAAAAGGCTGCCATGTAATCTGTGTACTGAGGAAAATCTTAACAGAAGGACTTGCCTCAACTGTATTAACATTTTTAATACAAAATCCCAATCATTCAGAAAGTAACACATACTTAACATGTAAAATAGACAAACAAACATATACATTGACAAACAAGCCATCCACTCATGAGCACACAACTCAATTAGGAAATGACACATTTATGCAAAGCTGATTGGTGGATAGACTCCATCACCAATCAGACCAGATCAACAGCAGTCCCTCACGTTGCTGCTTTCTCACATGCTCACTGCACGCTCTCCGTTCATACAGGCTCAGTTCTGAGACGTCTGTTTTCTTCTCCCATCCGTTCTTTGTCACTCGTTCATTCACACGCTTCTCCAGGCGCAACTCACTCTCACTAGGTCTAAGGCACAACTGATTTTGCTCTCGCTCTCTTGTTCACTCACACATGCATTCCCTCGTTTTTGTCAATCCTCTCTGCTGACAGAGAGTGGGGGGGGGAGTGAAGGCCTGTCCACGTCGTCGCCGGGGTCTTTGGGTGCAGCGGTGACACAAGAGCCACCTAGTGGCCGCAGGTCAACAGTGCAGGTGGTCCCAGGCAGAGCTGGGATGGGCAGGGAGGGGGCCCATCAACCTGGCGTGGAGCTGGACAGGGCTTCCTGGAGGCGTTGGCGAGTTCGGTTGTAGCGCAGTATAATCTGCTTTACATGCTCCTCTTCCTCGCGCTTCAGAATACGGAGGAAGTTTGCGAGCTCAGGAGAAGAGAAGGCATCCCACTAGGGAAAGATTGGAGATATTAATAAGGAGTGATGATATATTCATACATATACATCTTAAAAGATATTTGT
Source organism: Alosa alosa (assembly GCF_017589495.1). Lineage (NCBI taxonomy): Eukaryota > Metazoa > Chordata > Actinopteri > Clupeiformes > Clupeidae > Alosa > Alosa alosa. Next base: position 5,062,334 of record NC_063198.1, read on the forward strand.
GTAATACAATCAGAAACTTAGAATGTAGAATGAACAAATGCAATCAATTTCAAATCCTAAATGCATAGCATCAAGAGTGTATATACTCAAGGCCCTTTTCTTTACATCCGAGACAGAAGGGCTGGTTCAAGTCTGTGTGTGTGTACTTACATTGACCTCTCCAGTCTCGTTCTCCTTCAACACCAGGCTCAGCACCTTTTCGTTGGGTCCGGCACACAAACGCAGGCGAAGAGGACACTCATCATCTGACAGCTTACGCAGGTACACTAAAATGAAGACAGAGACAAGGACAAAGGTGTAAGAAGATGCTCCTTAAAGCAAATAATCCAATCCCTATACAAGACAAATATCATAACAATGGCCAGTCAGATGTTTAAACTCCCCATTCTGCCAACCCCCTACACTATATTTTTAAAGCGGGCTTTTTGAAAATATATTATTGCCAGTGATTTGTTTGTACTGGACTAACCTTGGTCATGTCGCTCACTGCGCTCAAACAGGGCAAACTTGGCCGGGTTGTCCAGCACAGTGAACTTCTTGAGCAGGGCCTGGATGACCTCGCGGGAGCTGGTGCGCGAGCTGATGTGCAGGTGCTTGGCCGTGTCCTTGGGCAGGTAGAAGGAGGTGCGGCGCTTCAGGGCACTCCCAGCGGCCGGCTTACCGCGGCCAGGGGGATCCTGAGCAGACGAGCCCTTCCTGGGAGGGGGCACAGACACTGGGCGTACCAGCTTCAGATGGACCTTGATAAAGCCTGTGTAGGAGCCATCTTTGTTCTATGTAAGAGAAAGAGGACAAATGGCATTTAAGCACCACTGTAATTGGGGAAGAGTATTTAAATATCTGCCTGTATGTATGTATTAGAAGACATTTATAAACAAATCCAAAGCAATGCTTTAATGCTGAGAATTAGTGGTAAAATTGATAGTATTTATTGATGAAAATGTGTGTGCATTACTATTCTCTTACCCAAGTCATGAAGAGGTTGCTGTTGATCTGGGCATTGTACTCCTTCACCTTCTTTTGGATTTCTGCAGGAGACAACTCCTGCTTTCCCAATCCTTCTGTCTGCTCATCCTTAAAAAGAGAAGAGAGGAAGATGTTCAATTGGATTGCTGTCAGATGGAATTCTCGATACCGGTGGGTGGGTTGGGCTTAAGAAAGGGTCACGTCCACAGTGACCCTCTCTCATCAAAGCTTTCACACACACACACACACACACACACACATATTTTCATTTGTGAAAATTTGGCTGAAACATGCATGTGCACTACTTCACCACTAGATGTCAGCAAATGAGAAGAAAGAAAAAGTCTAGTATAGTTAGAACAGAAAGTGTTAAAAAGTTCTATCACTATCTATAATACTTTAGCCACATTGTCAGTGACGGTGGAGATTCAGACCGTCATCTGATATCTCACCACGTAGGCAGAAAAACAAAGACAGGATTACACACTTGTGACGTCCCCCTTTCACTGACTCACCAAATCTAATGTGATCTAATCTCTCTATGCTGGTCATCAAACAGGTCTGCTCACAGTAGAGAGCTAGTGTGAGCAGAGCTAAGGCAACATCCAAGTGAAAACTAATACACCCCAATACCTGACATGGCAGGGAACTTCATTTGGAATTAATGATTGGCTTTATGAGGCAAGTCTGTTCTTAATAGGGGAGTGGGAGAAGTGGACAGCATGTTCACATCAACGCTAATCGTGTATGGCACGAGGGAAGACCCGTGGGAAACTACTGTTCCATTCGCTACACCCCCCCCCCCCACCCCCCACTTCCCAGCTCCCACCACAGGGCTGCAGTTTCCTGGCCCTGCTTTTAGTGCCAGTTTGTTTAGGCAGATGCAGTACCCTGTAACCCGACACCGCTATGTGTACCGTGCACACATGAAAATCATGGACCACGGGACTCTGCTGGTGTTAACCGCCTGTTGCATCAGCCCTCCAACGTCCTGTCCGCTTGGCTAGCCTGAAGGCCGTGACGTCAATGATATCCAATCACAGACCTTGGTTTAACCTCCCAAAGGATAGGAGGTGACTACTGGGCCACTGCAGCTGTCCGTCAGGATTTGGCTCCAGCATTCCTTAACCTTGTGGTCATTTGCTAAAAATAGTTTCATCTTCCTCCTCCCACTTCCCTTCAGGAAAACTGCTCCCTTGTTCAGTTGCGTTCTCACGTGGGAGTAGAGTCTACACTTCCTCCCAGTCCCCACCAAACTTCAGTAAATTATCTATTGCCATAGCCTGACGAGCCAGACCCACATTAAAATGTAGGGTCTGGGCACTCACCGTTCACAGTGCTCAGTCCGAGGGGCGGGATAATCGGTTGTCTTTCAAATTCCCTCTGCACGCAATAGGACAGTGCTATGAGTCCCATGCGTTTCCCACCAGCGGAGCTAGTTGGCTAGTTCGAACTTTTGCCAACTTATTAAAAGCTTAACTCGTGTCACACTGTTCGCCAACAACAACATTATCTTGTTTGTTTTCAAGTAGCAGGGAATTCAAGCCAAACCGTTGCAACTCTGCCATCAATCATCATGTTAAGCCCGCCTAACGACTCTATACATGATTTCAGTGGCCTGATAGAAGTTTCATTTTTCGAGCTCACAAGCCAACGGAGAGTTGCTAGACTAGCCCTGGCAGCTGCCGCTAGGGTGCGTCCAGATTTCTAGGCTACTATTGCCAGACATTCTGGGGATTGATCATCAAATGAGAGTTTAGGGGCAACCTTAAAATGAAATTCCTAAGAAGCATGATGCTCACACTATTCATGGCCAAGGATTTCACTATATAGACCTACAACATCTTGATCGCGTTATTATACCTACATACTGCTTGATAAATGCACTGTACTTAAAACATAAACATATAAATGCTGAATGGGTACAGGGAGCATTTAAATGTCAATATATACCATAAAGCATGTCTGCTCCAGACCTATCGTCCAGCTATGACTGAGGGTCATGTCGACGGGCTGATGGTATTAAATCAATAACCAATAAGCCTAAATGCAGTCGGTGACGGTTAACTGTTAACAAATCGATGACCAGAGATGATGGTGCAGGTGGGGGTTAATGACTGAAAGAGGGTAATGATCACATGTGGGAGCATTCAGGCATGCGCGCGCACGCACGCACACACACACACACACACACACACACACACACTCACGATCTATTAAGTGAAATCCATTTAGCCTGACAGTGAAAAGTGCTTAAGACAATCAGTTGGCTGTTTGCTGAAATGATATTCACTGATTCACTACCTGGAAATGGGGTCAGAGAGTCACTGGCCATCATCTTAAATCTTAGAGTCAAAGACTTCCTGCTAAATAAAAAAAACTCACGTCATCCTACTATTGGTTTTTTCTTGTTCTCTAGAATGATTCTCAAGGGGAAGTCAACAGATACCTAATCAGTGTGTGAATCTCATGGTAGCCTAAACAAAATAAGTAGGCTATCCAAGTCTGTAGATTATCATGATATGAATGTTTCATTGCTGACAAACTCACAAAAAAACGACCATTTCCTGTGACTCACAGTCTTCCATCTTGTGCCCCAACCACAGGCCTGTGTCATTGTGAAACGTATGATTTCCAAACATTGTGGTTGACAAGAGTACCATGCTTTTTGAAATGGAAACGTTATGTAAGATTTAAAAGAATAACTGAGAATGTCATCGACCTATGCCCTCAGCAGTAAAAAATAGATTCTAATGAGTTGAAAATGGGCGTTCAAATTTGTAAACAAAGTATACAGCACCTAAAGTTTCAGGTTCCTTTAAAGTGGTGACATTAACTATACTGTTATGTATGCGACGAAAATGGTAACATCTGGGCCGTCTTGATTCACTACACTGTGCAGTTCAACTTTTATGCAAACATTACAAACAGCTGGCGTTTCAAAATCAAGATGGCACTCCACCCAACCTCGAGGAGTGGTGGCGGCAACAGGATGTTCTCACCATTCAGCATTGTTTTAACAGCTAGCTAAAATGTTTCAGGTTGGGTAGGGCTACTCAACTATGCAATTGTCAAGTATGTAGCTGAATATTGCATTAATACTTCCCATTTTAAAATAGAAACATTAGGTCTACTAATGGAAGCTGAAAAAGTGTCACTCTTTCTCACTCCACGTGCGCAAAAACTACAATCAAATTGCCTCAATTTCAAACGTTACAAGCTACAAAGTAGCGATTCACAGTACAAGTGATGCATTATGCTGGTCAAATGTATCACTCATGAACGTTCTCACCTGCTCTTTCTTGGGTTTACGTATGAAGGATGTGCGTGCAGTGTAGTACTGCTCGAATTCCGAGTCCGAATCCTCCTCACTGCAGTATCCACTGCTCGTGGAGCTACCCCATGTCTTCTCGAAAGATGGGGTCTGATCTGTCCTGTTTGTCTCACTCATTTTTGAAGAAGACATGATAGAGACAACCGCTTAATTTAGCGAATCGCAATCCAACAACTTTCTATTTAGTTTGAAGACCAAACTTTAGTTTTACTACTCGTATACAACAATATATTCAAGAAACAATGTCCTAAATGTCTCAACAAATTAGGATGTCCCTTTAAGCTATTCGAATTATCTATGTGAACTTCGATTTCTCTCTTGAATCGCCGTGCGTAATGTAAAACGAAACGCCTTGACCCACGCTGTGTAGTCGGCTTTTTTTTCCCATACAGGATGTTCGCCCCACCCGGCCGTTGGGATTGGAAAATACACAAATCCAGCAAAGGCCTGTTTTGATTGGCTGGAGCGAGGAACTTCCAACTCGACAGTCCTGACGATGCCTGCGCCTGGACTGCGCCCACCATTTTTTCCCGGTTGCAACAAGCTTCTATCATTTGCTACAAAGTCACAGACTGATAGTATTTTGTGATGGGGAGGTACAACGGGCAACAATAATAAACGATAGGCATAAAAGGAGTAAAATACCTTTCAATAATAAGGTCTACTCTTGGATATGAAGGAGTTTACGTAACCAATTAATTTATGTGAAGATTAATTAATCTGTAATTATGGTGATGAGATTGGATCATCCCAGGGGAAATTTCGATGAGACAATGTGTGTGTTAATGTATGCATATTCAAGATTTAAGATTTGTGATTACTAACTACATCTCATTATGCAATATACAGTATGAGAGAGTAAAAATATCCTCATACTCAAAACACAGTCATAAATAAAAAATAACATGTGCTAAGTGAAGGTAAGAATGAGTGTGTGTGTGTGTGTGTGTGTGTGAGCCAACATCATGTACAGCTGTAGCCCTCTTAAAGGCGATACTGCCGGACATGACAGACTTGTGGACCTTATAGCTGCTCAGATCCCATGCACTGAGGATGAGCAGATCTACACACCACTGTCCGCTCTGAATGGTTTAATTAACAAACAAACACCTTCTCTGTAATTGCAAACACACCGGACATTACCTCTATTTTTCAGAATAACAAAAAGGTTAAAATATTTGAAATGTCATGTGGTTTTGAGCTATTTATATACTATAAAAACTATAAAGTGACAGCCTTTGACTTCTGCCATTGAGACCCTAGGATGCAAATGCCAGCTCGTTGTGTTAGTGTTTTGGAGCATAGATCATTTACATAGATTGGCGGTCTCAGTGGTGTAGTCTAGTTAGCTGTTATGGGTATACTGAGATGTAGTTTAGTTAGCTGTAGTGGGTATACTGTGATCAACCCCAAAAGTAAATACCTATCCTTGCCTATTTTAAGTGGGTATACTGAGATGGTGATGCTTTTTAAGTGGGTATACTGCGTAGTCCTGCGTATCATGTAGACTACACCGCTGGGCAGTCTGTGGACTTCGCAATGATGCATTTGATGAAAACAAAGGCCATTAGGCCAAACAGTTGGCTGTTCCAAGTACTGTTCCATATTAGCAGTTTTAGGAAGGATGTTTATTTGGAAGAGACTATTTTTCTTGTACCCTTAAACCTGTAAAAACTCATGATAGATTTCTGAACTGCTTCAATCTACTGGATTTTTCAGACAATGATTCCTAATGAAACTTGACTTGTAAAGTGGAATCAAATAAAGTATATACAATGTTTGTGTGCGTGTCATTGTGTGTGTGTGTGTGTGTGTGTTCTTCAACATGATCTGTCTTCTCACCACATTTGTGTCTGATTCTATGGTGTCCTCCTCAGTCACACTTGTTTGGTCAGCCACGGAACCCTCATCCAAACTGCAGTCCAATTTGATGAGAGCGCGGCATCGGTAGTGACATGTGAATCTGCAATCTGAGACAAGGCGAAACCACAGAATTGCATCAGTTCTATCAGCTATCACTTCCCATCTACAGTGACACCCATGCTGTCACTGCTAAAGAATGTCTTCTTCACATGAATACATGAATCTTTGAAAGGAGTAATTGTTATCATGAAGGAGAGGAAGTGTGTGTGTGTCTGTTGGTGGCTGTGGAGGCCGATCCATGAGTCACACACTCTATCCCACAGGCGGGGCAAGGGAGCCCTGATGTTGGGGTAATACCGGCTGCCCTTTGAAGTCGTTGGGCGTGTCTTTGAGCCCTCCGGTACAGAACGGTGTTGTGTATCTGTTCAGTTCCCCTGGCACAGGTGTGGTTTCCTTCTTTCTTGTCAGCTCCTTTCAAAACCATTGAAAATGTGTCTTTTGATGTGTGAATTGATAAGGTCTAATTGGTGTTCATGACCCAAACTTTTCTAATTTTTTTGTTATGTCTTATGTCACGGTAATAATGCCCATCACCGGCCAGACTATGATCAGAAATTGTTTGACAAAACTAGAATAAAAATAATATGAAAGGAAATGAAATGATTGAGCCCTGACATATTTTTTATGTCACTGATTTTGCAGCTTTGGTGTCTTGCATTATGTACTTTGACACATTACCTTTATCACAACAGTAAAATCACTAAATACGTTCCATGTTTATGCTCAACCAGCATTCACACAGAGATGCAACAACACCTTCAAATAGAGAAAACTCTGTACAGCGGGACAACTATCACCTCTACTGATTGTGTTCAGAGAAACAAAACAAAAAAAACCTATTCATACTTTGAAACCAAACACACAGGAATAAACATCTACTTCTACAATTACTCAGAAAAAGAATATGAAGTTTCATGTATGAAATCTATAAAAACACTTTTTATTGTGTACTCAATAAGTAACAGTCAGTAACAAAGTATATGTTCTCAAAACAACCAACCTTGGTAGAGGTGGTTTATATTAAGGGTTGGTTGGTTTGGTTGATATAACCTGGAATGCACAATAAAAAACTTGATTGATGAAAATATCTGATGGATTGAAGGTTCAGTTTGCAATATACATCTGATGTCACCCTATGGTTGCTGAGTGACATTCGAACGAGTCGACGGTCATTTTCAAATTTGTAGTGGTCTCTTAATTTTGAATATGACTCATTGATTCTGATTTTTTCCAGAGCTGTATATATATATGAACTCTTCAGACAGCTGTCATACAGAATTCACTTCATCAGCCATTTGCACATATACCAAAACACGTCTTGAGACAACACTGACATCTCGTGGAGTACCAGTGTCATAGCAAGTGTGCTAAATTGGCTTCAGTGAGAGATTAACAAAATACTAAAAGTTATTTATAACCATATCTAATTATTATTAGGGCATATTTCAGTAACTTAACAAATTGTGGTATATGAAGACAATATGTATTTTATGTGGCCATTTTGAAGAATAAAGCAACTTAATTTACCACAACATGGAATGTAAAGCACCACTCTTTCTCTAATGTATAAAGACACTAAGGATGGGCAATATAGACTAAAAAAAATTGCACCACTATCCTCTTGGCCTCAAGTCATACGCTTAGAGACCTGTGTAAACATAAGCATTGATCCAATAAAGTAACTCCATAATAAAGTTGGAAATCCACCATCTGTGATGCCTGTTCACATTCTACATGTGAGCTGCACACGTTGCATACTGTATGAGCATGTCGTCCACTATCACAAGATGACAAATTCGTAAATTGGGGAGGAATTCTGTCTAATGAACAATACAATATGGCACATATCCATAAGAGACATATTCTTCAAACTTACTTTTTTGCCTTTCAAACACACACACACACACACAATCACACACACACACACAATACAGCTTGACACCAAGACTAAACAGGAATACTGAAAGTAATATGCAGGTCACGTTATGCAATGTATGACTGTTTCATATTTACACCCACTAACCAAGGAGCCTCCACAAAGTTCCTAAACAAAATCATATGCAGGAAAGACAACCACTCTTAAAAACATCCTCCAGACTAGCATTGCAGAATGGTGAGCAAAAATTCTCAGTCATGTGAAAAATTAGATCTTATGTAAAGGAACTAAGGAAATTAAATGTTGTGTGTGTGTGTGTGTGTGTGTGTGTGTGTGTGTGTGTGTGTGTCAGAGAGAGAAAGAGAGAGAAAGAAAGAGAGAGAGAGAAAAGGAAGGAAGGAAGGAAAGAAAAAGTAGTTGATGTTGGTGTGCGAGTGTGTGTGTGTGTGTGTGTGTGAGAGAGAAGGAATGAAAGAATGAAAGGGTGGTTGATGTTGGTGAGTGTGTTAATGAGAGATGGAAAAGAAAAGAAAAGAAAGAGAGAATGTGTGGTTGCTGATAGGAGGATAATAGTGAGAGCTCGTGACAGGGTGGGTGTAACCTGACTGACATGCATGTTGACTGTGCAGGAAAGTGTGGTAAAATAGAACAGAACCTCCCCCACCTCAGCACCCCTCACGCACACAACTCCTCGTCCTCAGAGCATGTTCATCAGCACACCGCTCCTCTACTGCTCACAGGAAACACTGCAGGTGCTTCACGTTGACACTGACACGCCAATATGGGTGCCAATGAACACTAGCCTGCTTAACTGGAAGGCCAAATAAAATAACTGCCCAATGAAAAACTGCTTAAATGGTCTAACTGACCAATATACTTGACTTGACAGAAGTTTGCTTTTGTAAGTCTACACAATGTATTCTTCTTACTAGTTCACTGACTGGGTAACTTAATATTTAACAGCAAATCTCTTCATAAGTGTAAAAGTCAACATCCTAATGAGGACAAAGAACTTTCGCTGTTTTACATAAACATCATGGAAAACCTGTCTCACTGTGGGACAGACTGGAAATAATGTCTCATGATTCATAAGCCTCAGAGTTCAGGTGGGAAATATGCTCTCTCAGCATAAAGACTGCTGTGAGGTCCAAACAGGGAAAGCAGCAGCTGTAGGCAGGAACAGCCAATATCTTACTCACAGCTCAGAGTAGGTCTCGTCCAAAACTTGTACACTTTCAATGAGACCCATATGGCGATTGTATTTCAGGCCTGGCATAGACAATCAGAGATCTCCGACTTATCTCCATTGTTGGTTTTAAAGGTTTCTGTGAACTCTATACTGGAATCTTTGGACACATTTCCTTTTTTCATGTGTAGGCAATTATGGGTAATGTTAATATAATTGGGTCAAAGGGGAACTTTTCATAACATTTCAGTAACCAAAATAATATGTAGCTAGCAGAGGTGTTTATTTAATTTACAGCTTGTTTCAGGGGACAGCACAGCTTGAATTAATGTTTAACAGAGAAAGTTAAATGTTAAAGAGGATTTCTACATTAATTTACCTTTGTAGTACAATTTTAGAAGAAGCATTTGACATCTTTAAGACTGTTGGAATGTTGGGAGAAGACTACAGTAACATCATCTCAGGTCATTCAGTTCAACGTTTTGGAAGGCAATGAACGACTCAGACGTATACCAGCAAGCCAGTAATCGGTTTGGATTCCCTCAGAAAACAAATGGTTCCCAGTGGCTGGATATATGGTCTGATGATGAAGCCCTCAACTAGAGGAAGGAAATGCAAAGGCCCTTTAGAGTACTAGTTGAAAATCACAATAAAAATGCAGTGCATTTGTCAAAGAGTAGAGAAAGGTGTGCCAGTCACTAGGCTAAGGCTAATGCAGCGGTGACCGGACTGCGTAGCACAACAGACAAGCCCTTGCACTGCCAAACAGGAGAGAAATTATGCCAGTAAGACTGCCTGTTCGAATCACAACGGCAGTGGTCTTTTTTTTCGCCCCCTATAACGCTGCACGATCTCCCTCCGGTGCATGGGCTTTAGCGATCTGCGATCTACGATTTCTCTGCCGTGTCTGCAAAGTCCCAATTGCAGACAGGCGCTAATGGTATGCCCAGTGCATAGCTAGCATAGCTCAGGATCCTATAGTGCCCATCCTGGCAGGCTTGCTTTGCCATCTTTTCTATGCACAACCAATGGCGAGCCTGTGAGTGAGTCCCCTGCAGGGCCTCTGCCAACCTGCAGTCATGCCCTGGAGATGCCCATACAGTCCTCATTAAAAACTATTCACAGCAGATGAATGGGCCTCCCCCATGAATGCTGGCCACCGCACAACAAACCCATTGAGTCCTGCTGGGGACGCAATGGCATGCAGGGGTCCATCAAAAGAGGAGGCCAGCAGTATACATCCACCTCAAACCCATCCAGCATAGTTTTTGTGCAAGTCTATGTTGCTGCTCCTGACAATGCTGTTGCTGGACGCCATGTTTAGATTCAGGTTAGACTCTGTCCTGTGATAAAATAGCTCAAACCTCTTTAACACAGCTATGTGAGGAAACAATACCAGACCACAAATAGATTAGTCACTTAGGTACACACTTGCTGCATTCTCTTCAGGTTTATCTAAAATAGATGTGGGTGCTGCGGCTAAGCTAAGGCTTTCAGCGCTATACCGACATTGTGATAAAACTGTAGTAAGAAGATCCACAGTTATCATGCTGTATGTAAATGTACTTACTAGTAAACTATTCATTTAGAGGCATCCTGATCAATTTGTAAATGTGAACCATCATCAACACCATAGCTGCCATCATGCCAGGTATGAAAACAATGACAAAACTCTTGACATTGGTCCTTTTTTCCCAATTCTTCTTAGTTATAAAATATGAAATGCCTTCTTTCAGAGGAAAACATACAGCCTCTGTCTGTCTGTACATCATACCTCACATACAAATGGACAAAGCCACACTTATAGTTTTCTGGTGGATACTTACTAACACAGCGAAGGCTTTGCTTGTACAGGCCCCAGATGAAGTCTCCACACAGGTCGCACCAGGTGGGCTGTGTGTGGCTGCATGGCTGGAAGTCATGGCCCTCCCCTACCTCCTCCACTAACTTCGGATCGGCTACCCTGATCTCGACCTGGGTGTCCTCCTCTGGCTGGGGGTCTGCAGCAATGCCCCCTAGCAGCCTGATGATCCGCACACGGCTCAGGAGCTCCGGAACCCTGCCGGGACTCAGACGCACGGCGTTGACCCGCTCCAGGCGTGCGGTGCGTGGGGTGGAAGGCAGGGTCAGCTCAATGCGGTCGTCTGCCCTCAGGTCCTGCAACTCAATCAGCTCTCCTGCTGACATGGTGTTTCACGAGATGTGCTGATTCCTCATGCACGCAGGACCTTGTGTTTACATAGACTTGAAGTACCCATATTCATGCCCTGGGAAAAAGACACCCAAGTCTCAGTAAGACTACAACATTTTTAACATTATCAGTGGGTAATCTAACACATTATGTTAATTCTTTGAGTAGTCTAATTGAGTCAGTACATTGAATCTCTGGATAAATACAAGACTACGTTTGCAAAATGTGACAATGATGCCACATATTGTATTTGTGGTTACATGATTATCTCCTTAACAAAACCACTCCACTACCAATTGTGGTTCTCTTTGAATATTGAGTACAGGATGTTCCATGTTCCATGTGGTTGTGAACATGTCCAGAACATTGTTGTGCTGTTTATTACCAAACCATATGTAGGCTACTCTGCATCACTATTCTACTCTGGTCTTGGCTGCCGAAAAGGAAAAGCCAAAAAAATGAAGGCTAAATACTCATAGAACTTAATGTAGCTCAACTTGTGGCCGGCATGACTGGCGTGTCAATGACCCTGGGGGCCCACAGCGCACTTTGCAAGCGCACTGTTTAAAATCTGAGTAACACACAAACATGAGTCCCTGAGTCGTCCTCATGGACGCTGACATCGTAGCCTAATGCTCACAAAAAAGAAAGACACTACCTTGGTCTTGTTGCAGAGAGTCGGGAACGATGCGGAGAGGTAAGGAGTTCCATGCTCATCCTGCACCAGCTCGTGTAGTGGAAGTAGTCAAACTAGGCTACCCTGGAACTTTAAGCGGTGGAAAGGTGCAAGTCCTCATTTGCATTTGATGGGAAACAAGAAATGGAAGACGCCCTCCTTTACAAAAACAGGTCTTTTCCAGGTATCGTAGCCTAAGCGGAAAATCCGCACCAACGGAGAGAAAGTAAAACTTATTTGTGATAATCTACGAATCCTTCAATTGTCCTGCAAACGTCCACAAATTCGTACACTGATGTCTTTCGGATATTCTACTCAGACTGATGTCCATGTGGTTATGACAATGAAATTATGTTCTTGTCAAGTTACAGAACTGACCGTTGAATTGCATCAAATGATTCTCCTCCGCTGATCATTCTTCAGAAAGTTTCTTTAACCTGCATAAGTTCCAAACCCGCGGATTCTCGTAGGAATACTTTCCTATAGTGGGCTAGCAAATGCGCCCTTCCACATTAAAACACCCTGCAGCTGACAGGTTAAGATAATCGACATAACGGTCCAGAAAGTCTTAAAGGCGTTCGGTCGCTTCCGGTAGGTCTACCCCGTGCTGTCCTACAGCCCTCCTCTCCCCTTCTGAGCGGGATAGCTCTTGCGAGATCCCTCCTCCGATCAAGCATTACATGCGAAAAAAACTACTGTCATGTGGACAATTCTCCACTGCAACAGTGGATCTGAACAAGTTACATACCCTTTAAACGCCCAAAATGTATCTCTTATATTAAATATTTATTCAAGAGCGTGCTTTACGTGGAACTATGTTGTTCCTTTGAGGTTATGAAAAAATCCTTAACCACTCATTCATACAGAATGATTTCCTTTCCTGCTACTGTTCTGTTTACAACTTTGTGGAAATTATCTTGGGTGTGAATTAAAGGTCAAATTGGGTGACTCACAATAAAATACACAATGTTCCTGCTGTGCATTTACTAGTTTTACAACTTTTACCTTACATTCAAGAAGCACAAGATATACTGTGAATTATTTTCTAATTGATTTCAAGCGGGAAACCTACTTTATCTTAAGCTATCATGATATCCTCAAAATGTTACCTCCTTCTGCAACTTTTCATTTAACCAAAACCTGTCAGCCCTAACAAACGAAACAAAAAGTTAACAAATGTGCACAGGTGGAAAAGTCCAGCTTCAGAAAGTAAAAGTCTAACCATTTATTGGATTTACCTGTGGACTTAACACAGGTGATCTCACCAATTAGCTGCTCCACCTGGCTGAAGAGTTGTGCTAATTAGAATTAGCTGGTTTAAGTGAAGGGTTGGCACAGATATGTGATGGGACTTTTACTTTCTGAAGCTGAACTTTTCCACCTCTGCAAATGTGTGTGTTACTGAGACGATCAATCAACCAACCATAAATTGTACGTCCAGTAACCTCTTCCTTGTTTCTGAAATGGATTGGATTGATAAAAACAGAGGTTCTATTATTCGGAAGCACACAGATATGCAGATATTTTCCAGTGAAATGTTTTTGTTTATTTTACAATGGTACTACGCTACACACAGAATACAGATAGAGCTGAAAATAGTGTGCAATGAAGTTCGTTTTCCCAACAGTTCAGCAACCTCTAATACCATCACCACGACTATCATCTGAGATCACTCGTCCAAAACAGAAGTGTCAACTTCCCAATAGCTCCCACCACTGCTGCTGTGACTGAGATGACAGATAGTGGCCTGTCATCAGGGCTCTCTTTCTCATGAAGGCTACTGGTGCCGTTTGCTCTTGCCAACAGTCTGAAGTAAGAGCCTCACGTCATGCTGACAGACTTGAGGACAGAACTGAGCAGCGATGAGTCCAGGAAAAATGGCATTGCAAACTTCATTCTTCTCCTCCATACTCAAATAGTTGCCTCCCGGTCCATGAGGCGGTCTGGGTTCATAGGTTCACGGTTAGATGGTCCCATGTCTTTCTGGCTTTGTCTGTAATGGGGTGGCATGCACTTAAACACGCCACAAGGCCCATCCTAGGCTCTGATGCTGAGCTCCTTCTGTAGTTTCTCTGTGGCCTCGGCCATCAGCTGGCATGCAGGCTTGTGCTTCGGCCAGTGCTTCACCTGACACTCTCTGCAAGGCGAGAGGAGAGGCAAGATCACAATTCACAACACAGATCACAATTCCATCTGGAAGCACTTCAATTGTTCTAAAAACTCTGTAGGTAAAAAATGTCTAACCTGTTGCAGTACCATTCCCCCTGACAGCGGGAGCAGCGTTTGGCTGCCTCAGCACCACACAAGCCACATTTGGGCTTCTCTGAAATAAGATTCTCAAGAACATCCAAGTTATACGTCTGGGACAACCTGGGTTAAAAATGACAAGGCAAAGGATATAACGAGACGATTAAATTGTGAATTCATCTTTAATTGAACAACAACAATTCACAGGTTAAATATAGGTTTCCCATGTGATTCCGGGTAGTTTCTAATAACAGTAAACAAACACGCAGGCGCTAGACATCTCAGTTCAGTACAGTGATGTTGTAACAGTTTCAGTTTGACTCAGGCGTTGTGTCTGTACATCAATGGGACGGCAGAGGAAGTTGAAGAGAGAGTCTGGAAATACCCCACACACCCTTACACTGGAAAAGTTGATTGTATAGTAATCCCACACACACATCGCCTAGCCACAAGAGTTCCAATCTCACATCTGACCTCTCCCACCCACGTGCTGTAGTTTATACTGTAGTCCCATATTATACTGAGCTCAGCAGAGAGAGTCCCATTCTGAAAGGAATAATATACTAAAGGCAGAATTTTTTAAGTATACTTTTGGGGCTTTTTTGCCTTTATTTGGACAGGACAGTGGAGAGTGAGATGGGGTGGGATCGGGAAATGACCGCAGGTCGGATTCGAACCTGGGTCCCCGTGGGCACTCTGACCCGTATATGGTACGGGCACTGTAGCCTGCTGCGCCACAGCACCCCCCTTGATATTGCCAATTTTATGTATTCTTTATGTCTTTTCTCTCTCTCTCTCTCTCTCTCTCTCTCTCTGTGTGTGTGTGTGTGTGTGTGTGTGTGTGTGTGTGTGTGTGTGTGTGTGTATGTGAATGTGCGTTGTGACTGGTGTATTTGTCTGACCTTTGTGCCTGCACTCTCAGGTCACTGTCTGAAGGGTTGAAGGCGGTCTTCACCTGATGCTTGGCGATGCCTTTCCACTTCCCAGAGTTTGCATCCATAATGTTGCTCCACATCTCTGGGATCTGTCAGCACAGAGCATCTGTTACTCATCACTCACTTGATGACCTCAAAATGTATTTCTGTATGATAGAATATATGAACTGTTATGAAGTTATTTAAATTATTTTACCATTTTTATAAACAGTGACATATACAGTAATGCTAGTTTGAGTGTACATTTAATTACTATTTTCCCCCAACCAAGTGCAAGTGTCATCACATTTACCTTATGTGTACAAGGCCTGTGTGTTTTAAATTTGCAAAACCTTCCCTGTGTTCCCTAAACCCTGTGTACCTGCTCGAGGATCAGGTCTTTCTTTGGGGGTGCAGGGTCAGTGAGTGCCAGCTGGCTGAGAAAGCGCTGGAGGTCCCCCAGGATGGGTAACTGGTCAATCAGCACCTCGTTCAGAGAGCCTCGCAGCTGTGAACACAAACACACACACACACAAACACGCATAAATTAAATACTAACATACATATAACCTACATGTGCAGATGCATTCAAGCTTGATGAGTGGTATGCAAGCGTGCACACACACACACACACACGCGTGTGCAGTCATGGGGTGCTTTGAGACAAAAGAGGAAAAAATACTTTGTAAGAGAAAGGGGGGAAGGGAAAAGAGAAACAGAGAAAAAAGTGGGGAAGAGCTGCAGTCACAACCATGTGAGTAGAACCGCGGCATTCTCATCAGAGAGATGGGGGCTGATAAGTGAACAATGATCTGGCACGCACCCACTTCCTTAATTCTGTATATGTGTGTGCGAGTGTGTGTGTGTGTGTGTGTAGATGGGTAAGTGGGAGGGGGATGTTTGCACAGCCAGAAGAGTCAAAAGATGAAGCTCTATGTATAGCAACTGGTTGGTAGGCCCTGTGCTTTCATAAACAAAAGTCAACAAAGAATCCATGGAAACATTGTTGGAATCTGTCAGACTTTGTTTTACTGCCTTCCCCTTTAACAGTTGTGATGTGAGAAAGGTGCGATGGACATGAGCAAAGTAACCTCCTTCTTCAACAAGCATTCAACAACCTGCTTAGGCCTATATCATGACTAGGGATGTAACGATTACCGGTATAATGGTAAACCGTGATAAAAATGTTGACGATAACAATTACCGTTTTCATTTCAAATCACAATTATCGCAGTTGATTACCACGGTGTGAAAACCATGTATTTAATCCTTCCCAGCTTCATCCGAGCTTGCTTTTGACATACAGTAGGCCTGGTACAATGAAAAAATGAACGGAGCGCTTCAGTTGTGGACCTGGTGTAGCCTCTCTGTAACAGCAGGGCTACACTGGGCATGCAACTGAAGCATTACATTCGAGGATCTTAAAAAAACTGGTTTCAATTTTTTTTGAGTTCCGCTATCATGTCATGATGTAGTTCCATTGATTATAGTGGAGGCTAATTACTGTGTCCGGTGTAGCCCCGCTGTAAGACAGATCCGTGATACGCAGGACTACGCAGTATACTGACGTCAAAAGCATCACCAGCTCAGTATACCCACTTAAAATAGGCAAGGATACGTATTAACATTTGGGGCTGATCACAGTATACCCACTACAGCTAACTAGACTACATCACAGTATACCCACTACAGCTAACTAGACTACACAGTATACCCACTACAGCTAACTAGACTACATCACAGTATACCCACTACAGTTAACTAGACTACATCACAGTATACCCACTACAGTTAACTAGACTACACCACAGTATACCCACTACAGCTAACTAGTCTACACCACTGGACAGATCTCAACAGGGTCTGAGGCGTCAACCAGCTCACCTTCAGCACCTGGTTCTTGTTGAAGTTATTATAGTCGTATTTGCCCTGGCACTCAGGCTTGAGCAGGAGGTTGACCAGAGCTATCCACAGCTGCCCGTCCTGCGGGGTCATCTTCACCTGGTCCCGAGGGGCCACGGCCTGCCACCTCCCATCCATATACTTCTCCACCTTCCCTGAGGGGAGAGACAGACAGAGTGACCACAGCTGCAGTGTGATTTAGGGGTAGCAAATGCTGTACACCACTTACCTCATCATCTTACCACTTTGCATCTTTTTTTTTGTTCAAAAGAGGTGAATGATTGTACAGTATGTTCAACACTGTAGATCACTGTTTGCTTTCACAACCTGGATGTTTTAATAAATACACCTTGCACAAGGTTCCAGAATATTACAGGGTCAACTTCCCCATCATGTTAACAACTTTGCATTTGTCAACATATGATGACATCATCAAAGAGAGACGTACCTGCAGTGTAGCGGCTCCAGGGGCAATAGTCCACCAGCTGCACCAGCACACATGGCATATTGTGCGTACGGAGGAGTCTATTGAGCACGCTCACACTCAAGCTGCAAGAAGATTACAATTCCACTCAGTAATAATGTCATAGTGGGAAAATATGCTGTTAGATCTTGATACAACTGGCAATAGGAGTCTACAAGGTCTGAACCATGCCAAATCTGCCTTTAGTCTGCATGTAAAATCATTACAGCACCTACCTCTCGACATGTCCAATGATGTAGCGTAACACAGACAGAGCCTTAAGAGAGATATCAAATTCCAACCTCACACTCTGATTCTGCAACTCCTACCAGAAGGACAGTTAAAAGCAGTGCATGGTTGTTACGGTTACACATGGTGGTAACTCTGGAGCTGATTTCCCACAAAACACAGTTGAAATGTAGGTCTTTGATTTTATTGTGTACTTATCTGTAATAAATGAATATTATAATTGCTTAATTGCAAAGTAACCTCTATAGAGGACTGGTTTGCATCAGGATTATGTGTGATGCGGTCTCCAGGGGTCATGTCTCCACGAGCACATTTCCCAGCAAGAAGAGTGAGCTTGCGGTGGCAGTAATCCACCAGGTCTAGAACGGCTTCCTCTGCCGATTCACATGAGTCCTGACAACAGAACAGAGCAACATTGATCAAATTGAAGGAATGGATGCATAACTGATAACAACCCCAAGTGTAATTTACTATCTGGCCTGAATCATGGACATGCACTCACCTGGTGGAACATGATTGTCTCCAGAAGGTTTATGACTGTGGCTTCATGGTGGATCTGAATGCAAGACCATCAGTTTTGTAATCAGTAACATTCTGAACATGACACAATACCTGACAACCTTTAATATGACAAACAAAACCGTGGCCGCCTTAACTTACCACCATGTACAAAGGAAATGTGCTTTTGGGGGTGAAGTCCTGTAGCTGACAGAGAATGGGGAAAACTTTCTGTTTCCAAACCTCGATGAGAATCATCTCATGCACCAGCGTTGGGATCTGAGTACAATCACAATTTCCATGTACTTAATGATGATAAAGATGCTATGGACTTGGCTGTTTTCGCACATCCAGCTTTATCTAGTTTAGGGTCTGGATCAGCTACTGTCTCTATACCAGTCCTGTGCATAACATTAGCCTACACGTCACATGGTACGCCAAAACAAAGACGTCACTGGAGTTGTTATCACTAAACTTACCTTTCCGAATGAAACAAAAAGCTCTTGGACGAATTCCTCTTGAGAGGCAGAGGCATTCAAAATAGCTTGCATGTTCAGTTTCTCAATGTATTCGTGCTGGCGGAACCACCTGCCATTCAAATGACAAAAAATATATAAAAAATCCAAGCCGCTGACGTTAACGTCATGAATATCATCCGTTTTTCATTCAAAAAGATAACGCTTGCGAACAGGCGCATCTTTGCTAACGACAAGCTTAACCTTGCGCAGACAATTTGGACCTTTGAAAATAACGTTTATCTTACGTCGACTCAGGTGTAAATTAACGTTCACGTAGAAGCACACGGAAAGTTAACGTTACTGTAACGTTAACTGTTAACGTCAGTCACATCTTACTAACCTTGGAGAACCGACGTCCTTCAAAGGCAGTTTTTCCAGGCTTTTGACGTAGCCCTCGGCCTCTCCGTGAAGAACAACTGGGTCCATTACTGCTATCAGAGTCAATTTCTGTCTGATTAGAAGCTATCTTGGTAAATTAAGATATCTTCTCCAACGACTAATGTGATTGTGGGCATGTGGCTGAACTCTTCACAACATCAGAGCTTGTTGTCATAGTAACCCGTACACAAGGTCATGCGCAGTAACATTCAAGAAGTCAGCTACATTGTAATCTCGTGAGTCGTGCCTCATTGATTGTGTACATTGTTGCTTCTCAAAGTTATAATTCACTGAAGCGACTTCCTAATCATTTTTTTGTCTACATTCTCTCTCCCTGAACGGAGACAGCAGTCTTCCTGAATAATACATCTTAGATTCTTTTGGTGACAGCCTATCTTTAGTTCACACAGTAAACCTGATTATTAATATCCTCACTTTAATTAACAGTTTAATTAAACAGTGGGCTACAACACAGAAAAAGCCTGCTGCAATGTTGTAGGTGAGTTCAAAGTTTCCAGGACAATATGCTTTGTGTCGGGGGTTTGTCATGCACAAACATGAATCTTTAATGGACCACTCTTAACCGTCCTGGTCACATAAAATTGTCAGTATAAAACAGTTAGTGTGCGAGGACCAGTGCCACATTCTGTGCCATTCAATTGCAGTTCCCCACCATCCTCCTGCAGCAATGCTGGTAGAACCCAAACACAGATTCATGTCCTCGGCTGACGCTCACTGTGTATGAAAGCTGAGAGAGCTATCAGACTTCATTTCAGACCAATAAAGAGGCCCCATTGGTGAACACATCCCGTCAGTACTCATTTCCAGCAAATTATTATGTTTGGATCATTCTCCAATCGCTCATCCAGCTCCCTGTAGCTCATTCCTGAAAAAATCAACAACAAAAGAATACGCATAGAGGACTTTAACATGAAGGAAAACATAGTTGACACAGTCATTACAAAGAAAGAAAATAATTTACTAAAATCTATTGCAAAACTAATCTATTTCGAAGGGATGACAATTATTGCTCCCTTTATCTTGACCTTGGTAGCTTCTAAAACCAAAACAACACAAAAAATCTCTCACCAGTTTTGCAGCAGATCTCATCGTAGCTATGGCAGCCAGTGTAGAGGCGTGGAGGGCGACTACGCTCATCCCTAATGACTTTCACCGGGTACTTCTGCAGGCGGCGAATCAGACCCTTGGTCAACCCAAATTGGATCAGTTTCCTATATGCAAACACACAAATACACTACACTGAAAAACATTTACACATGGCTACTTCTCATTTGGATTCTATGCAGTTTCAGGTATTCAGCACAAACTTTGAATTTAGGCGGTTTCTTCACAGCTAATGAGTAGAAAATGCATTGTTTTGTCACAAAAGGCAAAAAAGGCACGTTTAGATGATGCCCCAGACCTAGCATTGTAGCTGACTGGAAGTACTGGCCATTAGCTAGAGCTACTCCAGTTCAGTAGCACCGATTTTGGTCATTTTTTATTTCTATCGACAGTACTCGGCGACGTCTAGTGATCAAGATCCATGTAAAAATCGTCCGAATTTCTCCTTTAAGGTAAATATATTGCATAGTGTACCTTTAATTGGTAATTTCACACACACACACACACACACACACACACACACACACACACACAAACACACAGAGTCAGGAAACAGACACAGAGAGAGAAGGAGGTAATACAAGGAATGGCCTTCATACCTTTCATCGACCCTTTGAAGTTGCAGAGAATAGCGTGAGCAAAGGTCTCGAACTGTGGTTCCAGGAGTCAGACCACAATACAACAGAAACACATCCCTCAGACTAGCCCGCTGTCCTGAAACACACACACACAAACACATGTGTAAAGCATAGAGGGTGAGAACAACAGGTGTGTCTTGTACATGACTACATACCAGGAAAATGGATTAGAGGAGGATACCATTACTAGTCACCTATAAAAACATGTTGCATACTGTCTCTTTATTTAAATTATATGATCATATAGGTATACAGAGTCTTGGGTCTCAGCGTACCTGCTTTACAGACATAATCCAGGCATTCCTCTTGAAGAGACTTGTCATCAATAAGTGTCTGGACGTCAGGGGTGGTGCAGTACACATTGGAATACTGCAGAAAAAGAGAATGTGTGTTGGCTGGGCAGGATTCAACTCCACCGAATACTTAATCATCTAGGAAAATGCAATAAAACTCTCACCTTACCTGAAATATTGACACTAAGGTGACAACGTCATAATACCTGAGAAAGAGAACACTTTTACCACTCACAGATGAACATATACATGGTTATATTATTACTGTGCTATTGATCAAAGTGATCAGTTCAATGGTGTGTGGCATGAATAATGAAGTACTCACAGAAGGTTCTGTACTGCTATCCGAACCAGGTTTAGCTCCACATCAGCTTCTGCTGAGATCTTCTGGATGTGTCTGTATCCATCAATGTAAGGCAAGATCTATGGCAAATTCAACAACCTTGTGACTTGTTCAAGTTCGTCATGAACCAATCCTTCTCTTACTATTTTGTTATTAAATGATTATAAATACTATAACAATCACAAGATAATTACAACTTCAAAGATTAGATTTAATCATTTATATTGATAAAGTAATCCATCTATTCTTCCAGTTTGTTTCCTCATAATCATTACAGTCGTTTACTGACCTGCTGAGTAGTAAGATCCCACTGGGTCTTGATAAAATAATCTTTGTTTTGGGTAAATACAGGCACGTCATACTCCTGCACAATGACTGGATCCTTCCTCAGCTCAATTAGCTTAAGATGGATTGTGTTAGATTCATCTACAATGGAAGAGGGGAAAGGACAATAAGACAGGGGTGTAAGGAGTAAACCTGACATTGAGGCATAGGCAACAACAAACTGCCATGCATGCAAGTACCGCAATAAATACCAATGGGTAGAGTGCAGGAGCCATCGGCATTGAGGTCTTCCAGGAGCGTGGACATAATTGGTAACAGTTTCTGCTTGCTCTCCTCATTAGATATGAAACCACTCTCAAGCTGTTGAATTAAGCAGATAAGACAGGATGGTAAATGGAAAGGGTGCCAGAGGACCATGAAAATGATATTTCTGCTGAAATGTATGCCATCGATCTGAGTGGCATGAGGGTTGGTATTCTGTGCTAACTCAAGGAACATTAACATTTCTGAGAAATCATGCATACCTCCAGGGTAGTGAGGTATCCTGACAACTTTTTCACTATAGGTTCCAGGGCACAAGTCTTTGTCTGAGCATCACACACCAAGCCCAGGTTAAAGAGAAGAGCATTGCGACTGTACTTCTTGTGCTCAATACAAACAGGGCAACCAATCAGCTTCTTCCCCATTGCCGTGCTGTATAAGGAAACAAAAATAAGATCGGAATGAAAGAACAACGTGACAAAAGTTTATCTTGAAGTGACCCCAAATACCCAGGATACGTACACTGTGATGAGCTTATTTTGCAGTTCTGGTTTAGTTATGATATAAACCTGAACAGTATCAAAAAGCTCTCTTGAAATGTATTCCTCGGGGACCTGTGGACAGTGTAAGCGTTTTAGTTGGCAAAACTAAATAATGACATTACAATATTTAACAGAACATCTCATACATTGACATTGACCAAACCCCAGCCAGTCAATCCGTGGCCACGGAGCTGTCACAAGCTTTACGTTAGCTAAAGGAGTTTCTTCTTGTGGTGGTTTGAAAGAGGTGTTTCAAAGCCTACCTGGTATGTAATCTTCGGTCCTAAAGTAGGATGAAATTCACTGAAGAAGATGCACTCGATCCTACTTTTTGTACCCATGTTTTAATGTACATTGCTAGAAAATAATAACAAGGACATTAACTTCCGGTTCAAATTTCGACGTTGTAAAAATAAAAGTAGCTTTCATAAAGCAAAGAATGTGGAAGTTCTCAACATGGCACAGTATTTATCCTACGAAATATTGCCGTTTGGTTGGGATACATTTCATCAGGTTTTTTTTTTTAGATTTGTATGAAATTAACGTGTATTGATGACAGTGAAATGCATTAAGGACTCCAAAAAGCCTGCCCAAAGGGAGCAAAAAATTGTCAAGAAGCGGGCGGGCGAGATCGAAAGAAGTTTTAGCGACCTTTATTTTGACAGCGTGTAATGATTAAGAAAGTGACCCAAAATGAACATGTGCAGTTTGATGCGACCACAGGTTATTCGTGGAAGAGTGCGACCTTGAGCTGAGGATGTATCTCAGTAATTATTAACCGTCCATAATGTTATTCAGACTTAAAAACTTTGGCAGATTTCTTCACCAAAGAAACAGTGTTGTATCGCGACAGGTCAGTCCTTTGAATCTTCACTGAAGAATGAATGAATGAATGAATGAGGGAGTGGTGCTGCTGCTGAGAAGTAGAGACGACACCAAAAATTGGCATTACTATTACATAGTTTAGACCTACATGGGAGACATGACATTTCTGGTTTAGGCTAGCTAGAGACAGTTTTTTAAAGAAGACTCAATAAAAAGTAAACGGGTTAGCCATTGCACTGTGACACTCCTTGGTTTGATCAGAACCTTGTTTCTTGTACAGGTGTCAACAGCATGTGGTGTTGGAGATGTAACTCTGCCCATATCAACAGGATTTACAGTGGAACAGGCTCTGACCAAATGGGGTGCTCGTTTTCAGGTGGCCGGAGTCCCTGAACCTCACCTTTCCAGTGAATACATAATTTCACACGTGCTAGGCCACAAGACTGTAAGTCCTCCTAACTTGGTTTGTATCTGTCAGCTCAATTGTGACATGAAAACAGGGTGTGTGCAATAAATAGATTAGCAGAAAATTGCTGCCCTACTGGAGTTGGCAGTGAAGAAAATATAATGTCTTATATCATATATTGTTTCTGTTGACTGTTCGTTGTACTTTGGTCCTGTCTTTTCTGATGATTCATTTTCAATCTGTTTCTCTCTAGCTAAACAGCCTCAGCAGGAAGGGGCTTACACAGATGCTCTCCCAAGCACAGCTAGACAGGATCTGGAAACTTTGTCATAAACGGCTCACTAGGTACCAGCTCTGACTTGTTCACATGCTCAAAGCAGCATAGAAGAACCATTCCATTACAAAGCAGCCACACATTTCAGCATTGGAGTGCTTTAAGACATTGACTTGTGAAAGTATGCTTGTGACCTCATAACAATGTCTGTGCTTCAGGATGCCGGTGCAGTATGTGATTGAGGAGTGGGACTTCAGAGACATCACTCTAAAAATGAAACCACCTGTGTTTATACCACGTCCTGAAACAGAGGTGGGCAAGCTAGTTCTCTCTGGCACCTAGCCACACAAACACACACAAACACACACACGCAAACTGTGTTTACCTTTAACTCATATTTTAAGCATATTGAAGCAACACAAGGGATACTGGAGTTTGAAAGTAATTGTGGTGAATAATTACTTAATATGAACTTAGACTGGCAAACTTCAGGAACACTCAGGAATCAGGTTTATTCTGTTACAAGCAGAGAGGGTAAAAAATGGTCTATGTAGGCCATGGCACAGAGGCCATGGCCTCTGCTGGATCAACCTCTCTCTCTCTTCTTCAGTTCTCCATCATTCTTCTGACAAACAATGCAAGTTAGTCACTTTTGTATGGGTTAAACAAAGAGAGAATTGGCGGCAAAACAAGCCCACTTGGTTGGTTCTCCACATGCCATCAGACACACTTACTCACACCTACTTCACACCTATGCATTCTTATCTGAACAGCATGAGGAGAGATATCTATATCAGAAATATCACTTATAGAATGTTCCAAACATTCTCACAATCAAATCATTACAATCCTTGTACTGAGACTATTACAATGATGCCAAACATGAATATATTTACATTTCATAACACATGGATACATTATAGCAAGGTAACATCCTTTGTCTTGTGGATCCCTTGGAACCAGTACATTAGCATTTCATTGGGGGAGGGGAGGGTGCCTTTGTTTAAAACCAAGAGGGGCCACATGGCTAACTTAGGGGGGCCGTTTATACGAGGACGATTGCGAAGGAAGACGACAAAATATTTGATCATAAGTGCCTTTCGTTTACACGGCGACCCCGCCATCGGGGGCTTGAAGACGAAAAATCTGAAGACTCCTTCCAGAGTGTAGAGTTTTGAAGACGACCGGGTTGCGTCTCGCCTAAAAGGCTAAACCAAAGATCCTTGATTACCTCTCTGGCTAAACTGTCAAATTAGAATGTCTGCGGCGTGGCGTGCGGGTTCTATCACACCACCACCCAGCGGTCTGGAATGCATATCCAATCGAATATCACATACTCTTGCGTCTTCATATAAACAAAGATTTCCCCTGAGAATGCTCGCCTAAACGCGAATAAAAAAATGAAGACGAGACGCCACTTCTGCGTCTTCTCTTTTCATCGTCACCGTATAAACGTAGCCTAAAAGTAGTTTTGAAACCCTAAAATAATTGCTATCAAGTTGAGAGCAGCTGTTGGATCAAAACTTCAGGTTGTCTGAGTTGATGTTACGGTTGATATATGGCTTGTATCATTTAAGTGAAAATACGTCACAGATTACATCCGAAGCTTCATTTAAATCCACTGCTTTGAGAAGTGGTTCATCTGGTTCATCTCAAACGAAGCATTTCAATGCTATGATGTCTCATGTCCCCTCTCAAACTCTTGTGTCAGTCACTTGTTTGGAGATTGTGCAGTAGCCTAGTGTGATTTTGGTACTATATTCTTCAATAAAATGCCCTACAGAGCTGACATTTACCTGACATTTTTATAAAATTACTGCGCATGAGTACTTCAAAATTTGGCAAATGTTTAATATGAATGAATTTGCAAAACAAAGCATTGCATTGTATTTTCATTGACCAGCAGGTGGCCCTAGAGTGCATTTAAAGCCTCAAAATGAACCACTTTCCAACACATCTTGCTGGAAAGCTTCAAGGTTCAAGAAGCATCATCTCGCCATTCCAGTCAGGGTAACTTTAAAGTTTCTTGTAAAGCAAAAGGAATATGTGTTTTGAGTTTGTCAGAACACAGAAAAGGGACTCAAAAATCTGAATAAATGAAAAAAGCAACAAGTACACCCTAAATCTCTGGTACAGCGCAGTCAGCAACTGTGTGGGCAGGTCTGCTGGCTGTGCTGAAGCCACGCTTCACTGTCCTACCACACATCTATTAGAAAGCTAGATACTGCATTGGGCTCCAGATCGAATGTAAATATACGTCAAGCCGCCATCATGGTGGGCAACAATCACTGGAGGCCAATGGAGAAATAGGTGTCTCTGATTAGAAATCAGACAGGTGTCTCTGATTGCCGGCAAGTGTTGCCCATATACAGTAAGGTGTTTGCCCCCAGCAATATAGTGGTCGTGTTCACATATGCTACCTAATAGAACTCGACGGACAATGCGGTCTAGCAATCTAGCTTTCAGATTAGAGGTGGGTATATCGATCCAAATATAGATAGTGTTAATACCAACATTGGTATTGGTATCGGATCGATAATAGCGTGATGAGATGGATACTTAAGCAATATAGCACGACTGAGAGTGGGGTTGGTCATGGATATTCCCACGGGTGTTGTTCGGCCGTAGGCAACAACAGCCGTGGGAATATCCATGACCAATCCCACGATCACGAGTGCCTTATTGCTTTTATACAACAATTCTACCACAAACTAAATAATCTGAAAACACCCCATTATTGTTTAAACATGTTAATTTCGACATCGTTCTTACGCATCAAAAATAGTTCCCTTTTCAACAATAAAAACAAAAACAATGCTTGAACGTTCTATTTGGGCCCCAATCTACTTCCTTTGCATTAAGATAACATATGGAATGTTAAAAAGGAAGTCTTGTGGGGCCAACTATGATGCTGATAATGGAACTCTCTTGAAAGGGTCTATAGACAGCGTCTTGGTTGCTAGGTAACCAACATTCCAAACCCCTTGTTACAGGTCTTTGTGGTTTACGTGTCTTGAAAGAAATGTTGAAAGTCGGGCTGAAATCACATTCATATCTAGCTTTGCTGCATGCATGTTACAAGGACGCTGGGCCATGTCATGTAAGGGACATGGTACTGCAAAAAAAAACGGAAACATAGCCTACATTGCAGAACCACTCAACTTTATTAATTTATGGTGAATAAGTTACACTACTGTTCACAGCCCCATCTGTTTTTCTGACACGATGCTAGCACGTTAGCAGCGGTTAGCTAACTATGCTAACGTTAGTGATCTACAAGTCTCCTCCAAGTGACAATCATATTATAGGCCCTACACAATGCTGGCAATGCTGAGAACAATTAGCATCCTCGTTTATCTTACCGGTACTTACATTGAGTTGACTGTGTGGCTTAATCCACAGATGTGGTGAAGCACTGTTTCGTTATGGTTTGCTAAGGAGTAACCCATTGCTTAAAATAGTGGAGAGCTGGGATGAGAACATTGTGTCAAATCTTTGCATTGTATCGCGGAGTGATTTATTATTAGCTGTGCAAAGTCTGAGTTGAAATGTCCAGGGATATTCCAACTCATGGAACGTCTCTCGGCCAATCAGAAACAAATAAATAGTTCCATAGAACCCAATTGTTGTATAATTTAATTTCAGTTTATCCAAGTTCACAATGCGTTGCTCCTGTTTCACCAAGGTCTAGCCTACAGTCGTGCAAACACCACTCCTTTCACATCTTGCAAATGTAACCTGTGTTTTGTTGGACCGCACAGTTCAGCCCTGTACACGCCTGGACTCGAACCCACAAACAGCAACACCTCGGATCGGGGGTTGAGCATGTTGACAATCGAGCTGAAACCCCAGGCTGTTAGCTCTCTTGCCAGCACTACTCCTAATGGCCTCCTTACACCAAACAACTTTGACAAGATTTGGGAAAGATTCTTGAAAGATTGGAGTCTTTTGAGTAAAGCCAGAATGGGGGGCATTAGTCAAAAGACTACAATCTTTCAAGAATCTTTTCCAAATCTTGTCAAAGTTGTTTGGTGTAAGGTGGCCATAAGACATCGGGGAGTGAGGTTTTAATACCACATTTTGCAGTATCGGACACCACTATGTCTAACTATGTCTGTATACCGGTTAGGGATGTCACACATGAAGCAATGCTGCAGAAACATGAAAATGTGACTTTGATATGAGTAGACTAGGTTGTTGAATTCCTGATATCCAGTGCACGATGAGAAATAATTTTAAGGGATAGTTGCAGTCTTGTAAATACGTAGTGACCCTGCAAGACCCCTAGCCATTGTAAAGTCATAGTCTGTGACTAGTCTGTGACTTAAAAACTCTAAGACTTGTCTTTAGATGTGAGAATGTCTGAGACTGCAGTCTTTCAAAAATCGTTTTAAAGTCTTTTGGTGTAAGGATGGCATAACTCACTCACAGAGGGGGAAAACTCCTACGACATATTTGCTCCTCAAAATCTAAAGTGCCATGTATTCATTTTGCCTGTGCAATTAACACTTGTGATATCATTGATTAACCAATTTATTTTGCATTGAAATTTTGATACTTGGCTATAGACTCGTGACACATAAGTGCATGGTCTCGCATGTGCATGTGAGAACAGACATAAAAGAGCCAGTAGGCCTGCACAAATTTTCCCAAATGGACTTACGCTTGTGTTGGTGTGTATGGAGGAGCACAGGTATCTTTCTAAGGAGAGTGTTGCACTTGTGTGTCCTAGGAGCTGGTGGGCCTCATTCTGGCAGACCTCAAAGACTGTGGCATTGCAAGCGAAGATATGGACACTTTGAGCTTCCTGGAGGTGGGCTGTGGCTCTGGAGCAATCTCCCTGAGTCTGTTGCATAGTCTCACACAGGTAATCTTACCCATTTATGTATTCCATTTAAATAGTCAAAGATGAGCTGGTTCCTGGTTGTGACCTCTAAACTTTAATACAAATGTTAGAACATTGAAAAACTTGGACAGCTGAATATAAGCCTATAACTGGATACTGTGCATGTAAACATAGTCATAGACTGACTTTGCACTTTGAGCAGCTTTTAAATTAGAGCCCCTCTCTCTTTTCTGTTTCTGTTTTTTTTTTTTATTTGTGTTTGTATTACTGTGTCCCTCTTATATGCTGTAGTAGCTCTCAATCCCTAACTGCACCACTACTGCTGAAATGTGAATCAAATGTGAAATGAGATGCATTGTAAACATGCCATGCGAATCACTCTGGCAGCTCTGTTTTGTATTTGTCACGTGAATATTGCATTCTCCCATGTCTCTGTGGTCTTGGTCACTTTTATGCTTAACATGGTGGCCTTAGTCAAAAATGGCACATTTTTACAAACTTTTGGCTATGCTAAAGGGACATTTCCAGTCAAAACAGTGTCATTATAGCAAGAAACTGTGCTTTTCTATCAAATATATATGATTTTAAAACCCTAAGTGTTTTTTAACATACTTTTTTTAAAATCAGTCAAAAAACAATGATTTTGTCAGAAATTTGTCAAATATCAGAAATAATCAAATTTCCTTTGAACATAAACCTCTTACAGGTTAAATACAGTTCAAAAACAGATGAAAACTTCTGGCATTTAGACATTTTCCCAAAAATTCAATATAAAACCAATAATATTCGAAACATTGTGAATTTTTAGGCCTACACTTTCGGCTAAAGTAGAGAGGTTTTCTTTCTATTCAAACACATTTTGACCAACGTTAATTGAATAAGAAACAATATAGTTACATAAAGATGATGGAATTACAAAAAATACTATTTTAGCACTCAGCTAGATGTATTGTTACTATTAATTTATTAATAATAGTAATACTTAGAACTGCTGAGAGGAAATGGCGTAAATCCAGAGATGAAAATGATGTTAGTAACTACCAGTCTTTGCTATCTTTTTCATTCACTGTTACTCTTGCAAAAAGGCATTATATCAAAGGAAGATTGAGAGCGCCACTGACTGACGGTAGACAACTTTTTTTCAACTTTCAAGTCTCTTCTCAATCCTCCACCACCACCATCAGCTACTTCACTGTCAGCAGATGACTTTGCAACATTTTCACTGAAAGTTGCTAAAATAAGTGCTTAGTTTGATGAGCCTATAAGGAGAGCTTTTCCCTGTGCATTGTTGGACTTTTTCTCTCCTCTTGATGAAGAGTTTTCTCTACTGCTTCCGCGAAGTCATCCAACAACATGCCCTTTGGATCCTGTCACGTCTATAGCACCTGCTGTTCTGCCGGCAGTCACGCATGCATTTAATACTTCACTCAGTTCTGGAATAGTTCCTTCTTATTTAAACAGGCAAGGGTTACGCATTTGCTAAAAAAAATTACCGGTACGCTTCATCCAATTGATGTGAAGAACTACAGACCGGTCTCTCTTCTTCCTTTCTTGTTGGTTTTGGAGAAAGTGGTCTTCAAGCATATCTGTGACTTCCTGTATCAGAACAACCTGCTAGGCCCTATGCAGTCTGGTTTCAAGAGTGGCCATTCTACTGAAACTGCTCTTCTGTCTGTGACTGAAACATTGATAGTACTGTAGGTAATGTAACCTGTGTTGTGTTGAATCTGCGTGGTTCAGCCGTGCACACGCCCCGACTCAAGCCCGCCAACAGCAGCATCTCGGATCGGGAGTCGAGCGTGCTGACAATCAAGCTGAAAGCTCAGGCTACTAGCTTTCATGACAGGACTACTCTTGAGGCGTCAGGGAGTGAGGTTTACTAACGTTCCACACACACAGCTATGCTAGCTGGCATCCGTTACACTAAGTCCTCTGCTCAATAATCAGTATTAATTCTATTAGACTTACCTGCAGCCTTTGATACTGTAGTGTAAACCATGACATTCTCCTTTCTACACTATCTGAACTGGGAGTTTCTGGGAAAGATCTTGACTGGTTTGAATCCTACCTTAAAGGGCGTTCTCTCAGTGTGTCTTGGCAGGAACTGGTATCAAAGTCTCATGACCTCACTACAGGTGTGCTTCAAGGATCAGTATTAGGGCTCTATTTACACCACTTCCTTGGGTGAGACCATTCGCTCCCATGGATTTGTCCCTCTGCTATACGGATTATACTCAACTTTACCTGTTTTTCCCACCTGAGGACTAAGGATATTTCAGTCCAGATGAAAGAGCGGCACCTTCAACTTAATCTCCCCAAAACTGAGCTTTTGGTGTTTCCAGCTGAAATGGCTATTCCCCAACACATTAACATCCAGCTTGACTCATTCACTGAACACAACTAGATCGGCACGTAACTTGGGCTTCGTAATTGATGACCGACTTAATTTCTCTGCATGTACAGTAGCTTCAATTGCAAAATCATGTCAGTTTGTCCTTTACTACCTTTTATTTCTAAACTGGACTATTGTGTTTCACTGTTAGCTGGCCTGCCTGATTGCGTAGACCGTTGCAAATGATTCAGAATGCTGCAGCACGCCTGGTCTTCAATCAGTCAAAGAGGACACGTAACTCCTCTCCTCTCCATTGCGCCGACAAGAGTGGCAGCATGTCGACGTAGCTCCGTGTCTTTGTGTTTTTTTTCTACGTCTTTTGTTTACTTTTTACTTCGCATTTTATATTATATACTTTTAATTACTTGAATGTGAATGTGAATGTGATGTCTGTATGCTACTGAGACCTTGAATTTCCCCTGGGGATCAATAAAGTATCTATCTATCTATCTATAGTGACCAGAATACATTTTAAATCTCTCTCCTTGGCCTATAGAACACTTACTGG
Source organism: Alosa alosa (assembly GCF_017589495.1). NCBI lineage: Eukaryota > Metazoa > Chordata > Actinopteri > Clupeiformes > Clupeidae > Alosa > Alosa alosa. The sequence goes on from NC_063198.1 coordinate 5,094,393, forward strand.
ATCCTGCTTCCTGCTATCTCAATTCTATGATCCAGCTGTACATCCCCGACCGCCCACTGCAGTCATCTGATGAGCATCTGTTGCGTCGACCAGCCATAAACATTAGGTCAAATTCAGTACTCTTTTCCTCAGTGGTTCCTCGTTGGTGGAATGAGTTGCCCAGTGCTCTCCGTTCCTGTGATAGTTTTGGGTCTTTCAAGAGGGGTCTCAAGACAAATCTGTTCAGCATACACTTAGTTAATTAAGCGGTTCTTATGAGTTTATATTGAGTTAATCTGTGCAAAAATAGGTTTGGAAGCTGGTGCTGTTCTTCCAGCATACCACTGCATTACGGGTTGCGATACAACATATTTTCCATTCGGTATTGGAAAATTGAAGCCATGAAAAAAGATTGTGAATTTGGAATGCTACATCTTACTTAACAACGTTGGATCCACGTTGACATCCATAGGGTATTTGTCTGGTGCCTAAGGAGTTCTTTAAAACTGCTGCCAAAAAAGGTGAAAGTCATGTTGACACCAGAATTCGGATGTATGAAAAGCAGAAAGTCAAGTCAAGTGTGGGAATAATTCCAGATGAAAACAGTACAATCCAAAATTTAAAGCAAAGTTGTTATCAGGCATGCATATACCATCAGTGCGCAGAGCAGATGATAGATTATCCACCACTGAATGAAACATGGGGATGGAAAGAAGAAGAACATGGTATTGTTCCTGTGTGGTATACACATGTAGTCAATTTTCACCAAGCAACAGCCAACCTGCTAATGATAGCAGTGATGGTGAAGAATCAGAAGTTGATTTTGGAAGAGAAAGATAACAAAACAAAATTGACGACAGCAGTAAACAACAGTAATAGAATAACACCGACAATAGTGACTGTGACCTGATGATTCAGATGTAGGTGAAAATGACTTTTAATTGTCTGATTATTCAATATACAATATTTATATATAAAATAGTATTATTTTGTAATTCCATCACCTTTGTGAAACTACATTGTTTCTTATCAATTAGCCTTTGTCAAAATATTTAATTTCCCCTTGGGGATCAATAAAGTATCTGTCTGTCAGTCATGTCAAAAACGGGAAGAAAAAAAATACTCTCTGGCTTAGCTAAAAGTGTAAGCCCAAACATTCACCATTTTGGGGATATTATTGAAATTCTATTGAATTTTTGGGAATATCTCTAAATGTCAAAAGGTTTACTGTATTTACTGTAATTCTACTTCTGATGATCTTCACTTTGGCTTTAAGGTCAGGGGGATGGCTCTGGACCAGAGTGCTGAGGCTGTGGCCCTCACCAGGGAGAATGCGCTAAGGTTGAGTAACAACTTTTAAAAAGCACGTTTTTTGACAGTTGTTTTCATGAATATGTTTGCTGTGTTGCTATTCAAAATATGTGTGTTTCTACTCAAAATATGTATGTTGTTGCATGTCTATCAGTGTGCGGTAACATATATTTCATGTTCCAGCCTTGGACTGCATGACAGACTCAAAGTCAGTCAAGTGGATGTGATGAGAGGTGAGGAAATAGCAGTATTTTCTGTGCTTCTATCAGTCAAGATTTGAAGTTGCTTATTGCAGCATCAGAGGAACACAGAATTCTGTTATCCACTAGGTGGCATTAGTATGCCAGTCCCAACATGACATTGTGTCATTTGCGTTCAGACAATGGAAAAAAAAGGTTACTCTTCATTCATAGCCCTTTGAAATGTGGCTTTGACCCATCACAAGAGTGTCTTATCAAAAGACAGATATGACTGTGTTTTTAAAAAAAAAAATGTTAAGAGGTCTGTATGAAACGATAGGTCCTGACAGTAGGTCCATATAAGGCAAAGAGGTCATGTGTAATGAGTTGGCACGCATTTCGTAGAAATGGTGCTGTATAGATGGTGCAGTGCCTGCTGTATGAGAATAGCATCGCACATGTGCAGAAGCCATGATGCGGACTGAACGGTTATGTACATAGTTTGATAGGTAGGGAGCCGCACAGACGGCGGTCTTTTACTCATTGTTTACAGAGACTAATGAAGAGATGAGTTTGTGGAGTTATTGGTTATTATATGGTTATTATTTATGCCTTGATTAACTTCATAAGTGTTCCTCTCATCCAGATAACTGGGAGGCTGAAATTGTAAAGGTACCCCACTGATTATCGGAGAACTGCGGTAGTCCAGTTCCCCGTATTCTTCACCTTGGCCTAGGCTCGGACTGGTATTCTGTACAACCGGGCAAATGCCCGGTGGGCCGGTCCACATGTCAAAACTTTTTTTCTTTTTTCTTTTTAAGTTATCCATTTGGCTTGGGGGTGACAGGTCAATCATTTTGGCCTCTTCATGACAGGTTCAGTGTGTGTTACGATCGCGCAACCCTGCCCCACCCCCCATGTGGATTTGTCCAAGCAGCCGCTAGTTCGAGTGCATGGTAGCCTAGGCTGTATAAGTGCCCTCCTCTGGCTGGTGTTCACATTATCGCAGTTTAACCGTAAACAGCAATCAGAGGTCTAGTTTTATTCCATAAATATATTGTTTTTATAGACGTTAGTTGCACGCGCTACCAAGAGCTTCCATTTACTGCACCATGTAGGCTATAGTGCGGTTCTGTCAACATAAAAACGGGTAGCCTACAATTTTCGCACAACTTGGTGGAAATGTGTAGCACAGGTTAAAGAAAACCCTTTCATTTTTGGAGCTGATCCTACTCAAAAGGAACGTCAAAGTATTTCCCATATAGTAGGCCTAGCCTTTAATAGCTCACAACGACAGTGAAAGTGAATCTTGGAAAGGGTCTCTCCACCGAGTGTTACCATTAGATGCACAATCAATCGCGAGTCGATGCAGGTAAAAAGTAGGCTATCAACTTACTAGGTAGTAACTTGTAGGTTAGTAACTTAGTATACACTTGTGGTGATAGCCTACAGTTAATGTGAAAAGCAGACTATAACCAAAGTAAAGGAGAAGATTTGCACCAAATAAAGGCTGTGTTTGTGTTTCTACAACATGTTGGCACAAAACGTAATTTCTGTCAACTATGACGATGTCCATGTTCCGTGGCCTTTTTCATTTAGTCAAGCAGTGACATGTGGTTTTTAAAAATAAATGTGGTTCTCAAAGTGGGGTCGGCAGCACATTGTCAGGGGGTCTCTGACAAAGTTTGCTACAAAATATGAAATTGTCTTAATGTATCAGCATTAAACATCTATATGTCAAAACACTTTACTATTAATTAACCGCCAACAAAATGAAAGTTATAGCAAACACTATGTGTTCAATAGGCCTACATTTGACAAAGAAACAACAATAAAAAAATCCTACATACTGTCAAAATGTGCTAACATGACTATTGTGGTATTGGCACTCTATGTTTTTAAAATCCATATAACATAAGCATAACAGAAAAAAAGCTATAGGCCTACAGCTACATGATTAACTTAAGTTGTATGTGTTGCAATTTTGAGGGGTCCTTGGAGAATTTTCCACTCCATGAGGGGTCTCCGGCCCACAAAAGTTTGAGAACCCCTGGTTTAATGCATGGGGTAACATGACGTGAGACACACAGAAGATAAGCCTGTCTTTAGTAGCCTATCCCTGTATCCTGTCCCTCTCAAATCATTTTAAAGACAGAGACCCCCGGACCCCTGTGTTATTGTGATTAGGAATAGGTCCAAATCTAAATGTTTGGGTTCAGTTTATGAAGTGTTGCTACAGCATAATACTGTGTGTTTGTTATTTTTATTTATTTATTTTAATTTTATTTTTTTTGGGGGGGGTTGTCGATCCAGTGGTGGGCCGATCCAGGAGAAAATTGGCAGGGCCGAATTTTGCTCCCAGTCCGACCCTGCCTTGGCCTCACACTGTTTGGATCACTGACATTAGCCCAGTGTGAAATCTGATCTGAGGGGTATTTCACAAAACCTTGAAAACAGATCAAGCTAGGATTACTTGGTTATCCTGGCTGAATTTAGCATTGACTTGGTTTCTTTTGTAGCCTGGAAAATCCAGATCCTGATAGATTAAGATGAAGATGAAGATTAAGGGTCTGGCCAAGAACAATTTAATGGCCCAACTCGAGGGGCGGCAACACGCATGCATTTAAAAATCTCACTGCACGCAATTGGATAACACTAGACCATGTTTACTCAGAATGAACTCTGGATTTCCAGGGTATTTCTTTTGCGGTTTCACAAAATAAATGGCACATAAGCTACCAAGGGGATTTATTATGTGCAGCTAGCCTGGGCCCGACAAGACTAACAGTCAGGCTTTTTTTACTTTTAGATCTTCTAGATCTTTCTATCTAGATGTACCTATGCATACTATTTGCAATTTTTATTTGCTCGCAAAACACCACAGATAGTCTATGTCATATGGTTGGCATTTTAATTACAGTGCATGAAAATGCACTGTACTGTTCTTCCTAGGCATTTTATTATTACAGTGCATGAAAATGCACTGTTCTGTTATTCCAAGGCTTCTTCTTCTTCTCTTCTTCTTCTTCTTCTTCTTCTTCTTCTTCTTCTTCTTCTTCTAACTCATTTAATGCAGCTTCAACCGTTTAACGTAGAAACTTCATTCAAACTGCGTTGCGTAGGTCTTACTTAGGACATGTGGGCTATGTATTTTTCAGCTTTGTAACTTTTATACTTTTTAAACTATTAATTAAAAACTACTCAAAATTTCCCCATAGACTTAACATTGGGCTGTGACATCACAATAGAGCCGTTAAGCAATTAGAATCCTATGGCAGGTGTTCAGGCCACCTGGATCAACTGCCAGTTAGCATGTTAGCATGCTAGTTAGCATAACTGCTAAAAATTATTAGCTAGGTTAGCTAAGTAACATGGTTAGCATAGTTAGCATGCTAGTTAGCATGTTGCATAAATTAGTTAGCATGTTAGCATAGTTAGCATAACTGCTAAAAATGATTAGATAGGTTAGCTAAGTAACATGGTTAATATAGTTAGCATGTTAGTTAGCATAGTTATCATAACTACTAAAAATGATTAGCTAGGTTAGCTAAGTCACATGGTTAGCATAGTGAGCATTTTAGCATTGTTAGCATGCTAGTTAGCATAATAACTTGGTTAACATTATTACAGTGCATGAAAATGCACTGTACTGTTATTCCAAGGCTTTTTACAGTGCATGAAAATGCACTGTACTGTTATTCCAAGGCTTTTTTCTTCTTCTTCTTCTTCTTCTTCTTCTAACGCCCAGTTAATGCAGCTTAAACCGTTTAACGAGAAACTTCATTCAAACTATGTTACGTAGGTCTTACTTAGGACATGTGGGCTTTGTATTTTTCAACTTTGTAACTTTTATACTTTTTAAACTATTAATTAAAAACTAGTCAAAATTTCCCCATAGACTTAACATGGGCTGATGACATCACAATAGAGCCGTTAAGCAATTAGAATCCTATGGCAGGTGTTCGGGCCACCTGGACCAACTGCCAGTCTCAGGCTTTAAGCATACAAACTGGCCCTATTAAGACTACACATCCTGTTCAACTGCTTCCTCTGCCAAAAACTGTTTCAAAATAAAAAGTCCTCACTACAATATTTCACTGTTAAACAATTTAACCCTTTAAACTACTGAACTTTTTTTTAACTGTTCAGCCATTGTAACTGTTACTTGTCATCAACTATGACTCCTACCCACTGTAGCTAGTTAGCTAAGTTAGCTAAGTCACATGGTTAAGATTGTTATAGCATCTTTACAAGATTTTAACAAAAGCTTAAAAATTGCTTAAAATGATTAGCTAAGTTAGCATTTTAACAAAACTGCTAAAAATGATTAGCTAAGTGTAACATGGTTAGCATAGTAAATTTTTAGGAAACTGCTAAAATGTTACCATAGTTAACATGTTAGTTAGCATAGTTAAAAATGATTAGCTAATAACTGGTTAAAATGATTAACTAAGTTAGCTAAACTGCTTAAAATGATGGTTAAGATAGTTAATATGTTAGCATAAGCATAGTTAGCATAATAACTGCTAAAAAAATGATTAGCTAAGTCACATGGTTAAGATAGTTAGCATTTTAACATTGTTAGCATGCTAGTTAGCATAGTAACTTGGTTAACATTATTATCTTTGTTAACATAGTTAGCATAACTGCTAGCAAACATTAGAGCCATTCCAAGTGTCAGTTATCGTCAACTATCTACCTAAATAATTTAACCATTTAAACTATCCACTTATTTAACTGTTCAGTCATTCCAACTATATTAAACCTCATCTACCTAGTAAATTATTTACCTATATAAAACTAGGTAGCTGTTAGTCATTACCTATAGTTTGTTTTAGCAACCAATATAGTATGATATTTTACATCATATTTTTGCATTTTCATGCACTGTATTTCCTTCAGGAAATGCTTTTCTAGTTCTTCTTCTTCTTCTTCTTCTTCTTCTAACGCAGTTAATGCAGCTTCAACCGTTTAACGAAGAAACTTCATTCAAACTATGTTATGTAGGTCTTACTTAGGACATGTGGGCTTTGTATTTTTTCATCTTTGTAACTTTTTATACTTTTTAAACTATTAATTAAAAACTAATCAAAATTTCCCCATTGACTTAACATTATGATTATGACATCACAATAGAGCGTTAAGCAATTAGAATCCTATGGCAGGTGTTAGGGCCACCTGGATCAACTGCCAGTCTCAGGCTTTAAGCATACAAACTGGCCCTATTAAGACTACACATCCTGTTCAACTACTTCCTCTGCCAAAAACTGTTTCAAAATAAAAGTCCTCACTACAATATTTCACTGTTAAACAATTTAACCCTTTAAACTACTGACCTTTTTAACTGTTCAGCCATTGTAACTGTTACTTGTCATCAACTATGACTCCTACCCACTTTGGCTAGTTAGCATGGTTAAGATAGTTAAGTTATGGTTAACATTGTTAGCATAGCTTGTTAGCATTTTAGCAAAACTGCTAAAAATGATTAGTTAAGTTAGCTAAGTAACATTAACATGGTTAGCAAAACTTTAGTTAGCATTTTAGCAAAACTGCAAAAATGATTAGCTAAGTTAGCTAAGTAACATGGTTAGCATAGTTAAGATGTTAGCAAGCATTTTTAGCAAAAACTAAAAAAATGATTAGCTAAGTTAGCTAAGAAAGCATGCTAAAATTATTAAGATTTTTTAAGAAAACTGCTAAAAATTATTAGCTAAGTTAGCTAAGTAACATGGTTAGCAAAGTTAGCATGTTAGTTAGCATAGTTAGCAAAAAACTGTTAAAAATGATTAGCTAAGTTAGCTTAAGCAAAGATCTTTAGCATGTTAGCATGCTAATTAACATTTTTAGCAAAAAAACTTGGTTAACATTATTATCTTTGATAAGATAGTAGCATAACTACTAGCAAACATTAGGGCCATTCCAAGTGCCAGTTATCGTCAATTATCTACCTAAATAATTTAGCTATTTAAATTATCCACCTATTTAACCGTTCAATCATTCCAACTATATTAAACCTTATCTACCAAGCAAATCATTTAACTATATAAACTATCCACCTATTTAACTGTTCAGTCATTCCAACTATATTAAACCTCATCTTCCTAGTTCAGTCATTTGATCTATATTAAACCTCATCATGTTGGTTGCCAATTAGCACATCATCTGTTTTAACAATATATTTCACACCATATGTTTTGCATTTTCATGCACTGGTAATTCCCTGGAATTGCATTTTCTAGTTATCTTTGTTAACATAGTTAGCATAACTGCTGGCAAACATTGGAGCCATTCCAACTGTTAGTTATCGTCAACTATGTACCTAAATAATTTAACCATTTAAATTATCAACCTATTTAACTGTTCAGTCATTCCAACTATATTAAACCTTATCTACCAAGCAAACAATTTAACCATATAAACTCATCATATTTTTGCATTTTCATGCACTGTATTTCCTTGAGGAAATGCTTTTCTAGTTCTTCTAACGCAGTTAATGCAGCTTCAACCGTTTAACGTAGAAACTTCATTCAAACTATGTTACGTAGGTCTTACTTAGGACATGTGGGCTTTGTATTTTTCATCTTTGTAACTTTTATACTTTTTAAACTATTAATTAAAAACTACTCAAAATTTCCCCATAGACTTAACATTGGGCTGATGACATCACAATAGAGCCGTTAAGCAATTAGAATCCTATGCCAGGTGGTCAGGCCACCTGGATCAACTGCCAGTCTCAGGCTTTAAGCATACAAACTGGCTCTATTAAGACTACACATCCTGTTCAACTGCTTCCTCTGCCAAAAACTGTTTCAAAATAAAAGTCCTCACTATAATATTTCACTGTTAAATAATTTAAACTACTGAACTTTTTAACTGTTCAGTCATTGTAACTGTTACTTGTCATCAACTATGACTCCTACCCACTGTAGCTAGTTAGCATGTTAGCATTGCTAGCATTTTTAGCAAAACGGTTAAAAATGCTAACAATACTTGCAATGCTAACAAAACTGCTAAAATAATTAGTTAAGTTAGCTAAGTAACATGGTTAGCATAGTTAACATGTTAACATTGTTAGCTAAGTTAGCTAAGTCACATGGTTAGCATAGGTAACATTATTAGCATAGTTAGCATTGTTAGCATTTTTAACAAAACTGCTAGAAAACATTAACTAAGTTAGCTGAGTCACATGGTTACTATAGTTAGCATGTTAGCATTGTTAGCAAAACTGTTAAAAATGATTAGCTAAGTTAGCTAAGTAATATGGTTAGCATAGTTAGCATTTTAACATAACTGCTAACAATTATTAGTTAAGTTAGCTAAGTCATATTGTTTACATAGTTAGCATAGTTAGCAGCATTACCATTATTAATATTTTTTTTAAAAATCCTAGAAAACATTAGTTAAGTTAGCTAAGTAACTTGGTTAACATTATTTTCTTTGTTAACATAGTTAGCATAACTGCTAGCAAACATTAGAGCCATTCCAACTGTCAGTTATCGTCAACTATCTACCTAAATAATTTAACCATTTAAACTATCCACCTATTTAACTGTTCAGTCATTCCAACTATATTAAACCTCATCTACCTAGCAACCAATATAGTTTGTTTTTACTCTGTATGATATTTTACATCATATTTTTGCATTTGAATGCACTGTATTCCCTTCAGGAAAGGCTTTTCTAGTTTTCTGTTGCTTGCTTCTTTTGTTAATAGACATTTGATGAGGCCTAGTTGAGGAAGTACCCACACACGAGTGCATTCAGTTGATCTGTCACACCTGCACTCACTGTTTACAAAAAAAGCCATGTTTCCCCATTCAAAAATGTAATACTTAATATCCTTGTTAGTCTCTATCAAAAGCCAAAGCTCTTCACTTGGTGTGAATCAAAGTGTAATCAAAGGTCCTTGCCCAGTGTGAATGCACACATTATATTATTGATATTTTTTAACTAATAATATATATTATATTTATTAGAGCACATCTCAATCACCTGGCCTTAAATACCCAACAAAGGCGTCGTTCACAGGAATATAACCATGGGAGTGTGGGAAATGAGTTAACCAGTTAACGAGATGTTAACAAGGGTACACGTGTGTCTGTCTCTTGGCAACAGATGCAGACTGGCTTCTGAGAACTTGTAACCCCGTGGAGGTGCTTGTTAGTAACCCTCCCTACCTCTTCACTGAAGACCTCGATTCACTGGAGCCGGAGGTCAAAAGGTCAGATGGTTAATGCACTGACACTCAAATCCACAACCAGTCTTTCCCTCCTCCTACTCATGTACACACCTGCTGTAAACACACACACATACACTCAAGCCAAGCCTGATATACATTTCTTTGGCAAAAACAATGTGTGAGATAAGGACCATTTTGGTGAGGAAAAATGACATCAGATGAAAAGGTGTCAGAGTAATTTCCTCAAATACACATACACACACACACACACAATACACACTAACACTCACAAGCTTTATCTGCCACCTATACACAGACAAAACATACTATGCATATTCCAGGTTTGAGGATCATGCTGCATTAGATGGAGGAGAGGAAGGAATGTGTGTCATAGACCAGATTCTGGCGCTTGCACCGAGGCTGTTAACTGATAACGGGTAAGCCCTGGGTCATCTTTTGGGTGTGTCTGTGTGAGTCTGTGAGCTTGTGAGCTTGTGTCTTGGGATGCATGCCTGAGCATGAGCGTATGCTCCTCCCGCCTACATTTCTGATTGTGCGCTAGTATTTCTATGAATGCTCTTTGCTGTGTACCTACTGTATCTCACTGACTCACTCCAGTGATGTGTAAACAGGACATTCTAATCCCGCTTAGTCACTATTGCAGGGGCGGACTGGGACCATAAATCGGCCCTGGCATATTTGGCCCAAGCGGCCCTCAAATCGGTCGGGCGCACCTAATTAAATACAAAATCTTTGCATTACCCTTAAATATGCATATATTTTCAACTGTCATGGAGCACTGAAAGTGCTATCACTCTGACTGATCAGAGGTAGCCATGGAGTACATGATCTCCATATTCAAGTAGTCTAGGATATACAAGAAATTATTAAAGAAGAGTTTCTGCTTGAAATCAAAGTATCATTTCAAATTATTCAATAGGCTACATTTAAACTATACAATGCTCAACTGACAGCAGCACCAAACAGTTACTGAAGCCTATGTGTAAAGAGCTAAATTACCTAGATTGTCGTAGACGTTAATCACTGTAGGACAACTGAAACAACACGAAATAAACAGGGCTGTTGCTGGAAATATTTTATTCCTGTAGGCTATACTACATTGCTGGTACATTTTGGAACATTATAGCTACATTAATTAATTATCTTTAATGTCTTCCAGTAGCCTATCGTATAGGTTACTGTATATTAGTTGGCTTGTGCATGAATATGACTTGATGTTTTGTAGCCTACATTTCCGTCAGTCTACAGTCTTTTAGCCCATCTTTACCATGATAATTAACCCTTCCAAGATAGAACCCTTTCAACCGTCTACTTTGAGAGACCAACCACCACTCATGCCATCGATGTTGAATTTTGGGCGTCTGACGGAAACTGATCAATCTGACCAACAATTAACATCGATTTGACACTCTTTTGCTGTCCGGGGCAGGGGCGTCACTAGACCTTATTCACTGGGGCACGTGCCTTAGTAAAAGTCTCCAGTGCCCCAGTAAAATTCTAGCGCTGCTCTCGCTGGAAACGGCATTCATGAGCGCATCTCCGTGCCTGCTTTAGTCATGACTCGAGCCTGTCACTTACCAGCCAATAAAAAACAAACAAGGAAAAAAAGAAAGGGGCCATAATAGCCAATCAGGAAATAGCACCTCTGTAGCTGGGTAAGATTGAACGCAACAACCAATGAAAATCGTTCACATGATTGTTCCGAGTGTTTCGTTGTACAGTGGAAACCGCTGGAGCTCATCACATCACTTTGAGCGCAGAGTAAGTCGTCTCCTGTTTTAATGTTACAACAAATTCACAACTTGTTTGACAGAAAATATGACGTTGATCGATGTTAGAGCATCTGTTTTTCAATGCTTAGCGTCAAATTTGTAGCCTAAATTTAGCAACAGTTTACCAGCTTGTGCTCTCTCCCTGACACACACTCACACCATGCGTAGGCTGCATGCACACATGCGGACAATTAATAATGATTTACGTATAGTGTAGAGAGAGTCCTGTAAAAGTAACCTATACTGTTTGTGAAGCTGTCCTACTGTAAAACTAAACATAGCCTTCTGATAAACTATTCAGAGATGGACATCAGAAAATTAAAGGCTAGGCAATCAAGGACATGGGTAGATAGATGGAGGAGAAATAAAAAATAATAAATAAAAAGTTCTATGGAGATGTGCAAAAGTTGGAGATATGTGTGTGTGTGTTTTGACATGTGATGAAATAAGAAAATAAATAAAAGGTCTGTAGCATAGGGAGAGGGATGTAAAAGGGCTAAAAGTCATGTAGGTGTGTGTGAGGGGGGGGGGGGGGGCATGAGTGCTGAGGAGTGAATGAGTGCAAAGTCAGTATAGTGTGAGTTCAGAGTTCGGATGGCCTGGGGATAAAAACTTCTCCTGAGTCTCTCAATTCTGGCTTTGTGACTACATACAGGCGCCTTCTTGATTTCAGCGGTAGGAATAATCCATTGTTAGGATGAGAAGAGTCCTTCAGAATCTTTTGGGCTCTTAGGAGTACTCTTCTGGAATAGATATCTTGTAGAGCAGGGAGTTGAGTTCTTATAGTGCGATAGGTATGATAATTGCCCACATTAACGGTAACATTAACATTTATGTTAAAGTGCCAGTGCTGATGATGAATTATCACCAAAAGTCAATATGAAGGCTTTAGTAGGCTATTTAAGCTACAAAGAACTGCAGTATTGCCAGGATGACTATAGGACCCTTGCCTGGGAGGGAAGTATATCTCAATTTTGACTAAAAAATAAGCTTTCCCTTGTGTTAGTAGGAAAGCCTATTAAACTCATGCAGTGAGTATAGGCCTACTTATGCCTATGTGTTTGGATGTTGCTGGATAGTGGTTCTTACAACAATTGAGGGAGAGAGTGCTGGTCCTACAGTATGACAGTGACAATAATGATTTTGAAGCTTGTAGCCTACCCGTAGGCTAGCCATTTATTTCATATTGCGCACACATTTATTATTTTTTTTATGTATTGGTAGTTGGGGGCCTGTGCCCCAGCAAAGCTCTAGGTCTAGAATCGCCCCTGGTCCGGGGTTGCAAATCATTCATTTAGAACATTTAAGTTGCACTATTTGTTATTATAATCACAGCACGGCCTTACGTTAACATAACCACATCATTACATTATCGCAATTAATAAGTCATCATAATCATCATCGTCAGCATGGCATGTCACACACAGCCTACCTGCTCCACCACTGAGTTCTTATCATGTAGCGTCAACTAGGCTCCACCACCTGCTCACTGTCCCTCTGTATGCTTGCTTACAGTACATCCTCGTTCAAACTCAACGAACTTCAACATGTTGCTGACATATGCTAGCCTGCAAAAGGTGCGTCGGCCCACCGGGAAAATGCCCGGTATGCCAGATGGCCAGTCCGCCCATGATCCTAGGAATCAGTCCAGTGAACATATGCCAGACTATTCCCAGCCTACTTCATTGAATCTAATAGACTAATTCAAGGCATCCGTGATATCTACCATAGGCTGTGTGGCAGAGATAGTTTTTTTGCAGTGATTTTGTGCTGTACACTTCAGTCGAGCAGCTTTCTTCTCTTTTGGGAACCACTAAGAAAAGACAGGGAACCAAAGTATATTGTTACCAGTCACCTAAAGAAAACCTAATTAATAGGTTTTGGTGTTTAATCTGAGAAACTATTAATAATAAATGTGCTCAGTTACCTTGGGCACAGTGCACACAAATATAGTTATAAACAAACAAGTTAAAAACAAAAACTAAATAAACAAACAAATGGCACAACAGATAGGAAATGTAATATAGAATTAAAGTCAATTAAAAAAAATAGCAGGAACAGGATAACCAAAAATAGTACAACCACATACAAAAGCTATAAATACAAATTCTGTCAAAACATAATAGACCATACTCACCAGCAAAGCATTTCATGAGTACAACTTTTAGGCAACCAACAACAACAGCAATCCAACCAGCAGCAACAACAGATCCAGCAGCAACAACAGATCCAGCAGCAACAGCAACAGCTTCAACAGCAGCAGCAACAGTTTCAGCTACAACAGCAACAGGTCCAACTGCAGCAACAACTGCTAGCCCAAGCCCTGCAACTACTCTCAAACCCGGCTACTCCACCTGCACCCACCCCTGGTTCTTCTGTTCCTGTACCACCCGGCAGTGCTGCCACCAGATCCCCGGCTCCTGAACCAAAGATTGGGAACCTGGAGCGTTTCGATGGAAACCAAGAGCAAGTAAGACCATTCTTGAGCAGCTGCCGAATCCAGTTCGCACTACAGCCCAGAACCTTCTCAACGGAGGGAGCCAAGGTGGGGTATGTCATCACCCATCTCACCGGCCGAGCTCGGTTGTGGGTAACGGCGGAATTCGACCGGCAAACCCCAGCCTGTGCCTCCTTCAGTGCCTTTGAGGAGGAGATGTTAAAGGTCTTTGATCTAGGCTCGCCAACAGCCGAAGCGTCACAAGCTCTGCTCACCATCCGTCAGGGCAATCGGACAGTGGCAGACTTCTCCATTGACTTTCGTACCCTGGCCAGTCAAAGCTTGTTTAACTCAGAGGCACTGGTGCAAGCCTTCCTCCACAGCTTGGCGGACTATATCAAAGGCGAGCTTGTTTCTCATGACCCGCCCTCAGCTTGATGCGCCATTGACCTTGCCGCCCGCAGAGATTGACCGCCATTATACAGACCGGAGGAGGGAGAAGGGCGTCTCAGTCAACCTGCCATCCGCTTTTCTGGTCGATACCTCCTCTGTCCAGCCCCTGCCTGTCAAGTCCCAAGGCCAACTCAATCAGCCTGAGGCCATGGAGATTGGCCGTGCCTCTCTGACTCGAGGAGGCGCCGGGCGGTGCCTAACCTCCAACCTTTGCCTCTACTGTGGTGGTGAAAATCACCGTGGTAAGCCACCTGTCCGGCAAAAGCCGCAGCTCACCAGGTGTAGGGGAGATCGGGTGAGCTCAACAAGTCTTCAGTCTCCCTCCATCCGAAAACCCCTGCTTCATCTCCGCCTTCAGCTTTCCGACCACGACTCATCGTTGCACGCCCTTGTGGATTCTGGAGCGAAGCAAACATCATGGACCCTGAGCTTGCACGGCAACTGGGCGTGAACCATCATCAACTGGCACAACCCATTCCTGCGAGCCCTGGATGGACATCATCTGGGCACGGTCACTCACATCTCAGCCCCTTTTGACAATTCTGCTGTCAGGAAACCACCAAGAGTCCATCCAGTTTCACCTCCCTACACTCACCTGGCCAACCACTCATTCTCGGATACCCGTGGCTCCGTCAGCACAACCCCACATCGACTGGGAGACCGGAACAGTCCGTGCGTGGGGAAGGAGTTGTCACCAGACCTGTTTAAGGGGGCCACCCTGCCCGTTCACTGGGAAATATCTAAGCTACCCAGGACATATCCAATGTTCCGACCTGTTACCACAGCCTGAAAGAGGTGTTCAACAAATCCAAGGCGACATCTCTACCCCCACACAGACCCTATGACTGCTGATTGATCTCCTGCCTGGCACAGCACCTCCCAAAGGGTCGTCTGTATTCACTGTCAGCCCGGAAAGAAAAGGCCATGGAAGACTACATTAATGACTCTCTTGCCGCCGGGATAATCAGACCGTCTTCTTCCCCGCGGGAGGCGGGATTCTTCTTCGTCGGTAAGAAGGGCCGGTTCTCTTCGTCCATGCATAGATTACCGGGTCTGAACGACATCACGGTTAAGAATCGCTACCCACTGCCCTTACTTTTCGTCTGCCTTGAACTGCTGAAGGGAGCCACCGTATTCACGAAGCTGGACCTTCGAAATGCCTACCATCTGGTGCGGGTGAGAGAGGGAGGCGAGTGGAAGACTGCGTTCAACACACCAACCGGCCACTATGAATACCTCGTCATGCCATCGGCCTCACCAATGCCCCAGCAGTTTTTCAAGCCCTAGTGAATGATATCCTCAGGGACATGCTAAATACATTTGTTTTTTGTGTACCTTGGCGATATTTTAATATTCTCAAAGACTCTGTCAGAACACGCACCATGTCCAGTTGGTCCCGCGCCTGCTGGAGAACTCTCTTTTTTGTGAAGGCAGAGAAGTGCGAGTTCCATGCCAAGACCGTTTCATTCCTGGGGTATGTGATCAACGAGGGGCAGCATTCAGATGGATCTCCACGAAGGTGTCGGCTGTCACGTCCTGGCCAGTCCCTGAGTCTGGGAAAAGTTGCAACAGTTCCTGGGCTTTGCAAACTTTTATAGGAGGTTCATCGAAACTATAGCACAGTGGCTGCACCACTCACGGCGCTAACCAGCACTAAACAGCCGTACCAATGGACAGCAGCTGCTGATAAGGCCTTCAATAGCCTCAAGACATGTTTCACTTCCGCTCCCATCCTCCAAATGCCAGATGCAGCAAGGCAGTTTGTGGTGGAGGTAGATGCTTCGGACGCGGGGAGTGGGTGCAGTGCTTTCTCAGAGAGCAGCCGAGGATGGCAAGATGCACCCCTGTGCCTTCTACTCCCGTCGGCTAACCCCAGCCGAATGCAACTCACGACATTGGGAACCCTTGAGCTGCTGGCCGTCAAGCTTCGCCCTTGAAGAATGGCGGCACTGGTTAGAGGGGTCAAAGGAACCATTAAGTAGTGTGGACAGACCACAAAAACCTGGAGTATATCCAAACAGCCAGGAGGCTGAACTCCGTCAACAGCGGTGGTCTCTGTTCTTTACCGCTTCAATTTCCGCTCTCCTACCGCCCGGGATCTCGCAACATCAAACCTGATGCCTTTCCCGGATGTTTCAGAGGGACGAGATCACCGCCATGCCAGCTCCCATTCTTCCCAGCCACTTTGTCGTGGCGGCCCTCACCTGGGAGATCGAGAAGCAGGTCATGGAGGCTCTTCGGAACCAGCCAGGCCCAAGCACCACCCCCCAACCGTCTGTTTGTTCCAGCAAATCTCAAGTCACCTGTAATCCAGTGGGGGCACGAATCCCGTCTGGCCTGTCATCCGGCATCACTCGCACCCTTCATCTGGTCCGCCAGCGGTTCTGGTGGCGGTGGATGAGCAAGGATGTCCAAGAATTCATCGAGCTTGTCCCACTTGTAACCGAAACAAGACCCCCAACCAGCCTCCTGCTGGGTTGCTGCAACCCTACTGCACCCAAAGCGGCCCTGGTCCCACGTTTCACTGGACTTTGTTACGGGTCTTCTGCCCTCTGACGGACACACAGTCATCCTTACCATTGTTGACCGCTTTAGTAAGATGACCCACTTCGTGCCTCTTCCTAAACTACCCTCTGCTAAGGAGACCGCCCAGGTGGTCCTGGAACATGTGTTTCATTATCCATGGCCTACCCAGGATATAGTGTCAGACCGGGGCCGCCAATTCTCAGCAACCTTTTGGAAGGAGTTCTGTCATCTCCTTGGGGCCACCGCCAGCCTATCATCTGGATTCCACCCCCCAGTCAAGCGGCCAAACTGAACACATGAACCAGGAGCTGGAGAAGGCACTGAGGTGCGTGGCCTCCCAAAATCCCCGGGCCTGGGCTCAACACCTGCTCTGGGTGGAATATGCCCATAATTCACTCACCAGTTCCGCCACCGGGCTCTCCCCCTTTCAGTGTGTCTACGGGTATCAACCCCCACTGTTTGCCAGCCAGGAAGCGGATGCCACCTGTCCGTCTGCTCTTGCGTATGCCCGCCGCTGCCGCCGCACTTGGGCCCAGGCTCGCACTATGCTCCTGAAGTCCGGAACCAGCTACGCCGTCGGTGCCAACCGACAGAGGGCCCCAGCACCTACTTACCGGGTTGGTCAGAAGGTCTGGCTGTCTGCCCGGGATCTGCCGCTGCGGGTTGAATCACGAAAGCTGGCCCCTCGCTTCATTGGTCCTTTTCCTGTGCAGAAAGTCATCAGTCCAACGGCGGTTCGGCTTCAGTTGCCCACTTCCATGCGGGTCCATCCCACCTTCCACGTCTCCAAGGTCAAGCCGGTCCATGAAAGTCCCCTGGTCCCTGCGGCTCCGCCGCCTCCTCCGCGCCTCTTAGATGGCGGTCCTGTCTTCACCGTCCGGCGGCTGCTCCGCTCTAGGCGACGGGGTAGGGGTCTCCAGTACCTCGTTGACTGGGAGGGATATGGTCGGAGGAGAGGACCTGGATCCCGCCAGGAGGATAGTGGACGGACCCTCATCACTGACTTCCACCGACTACATCCTGATCAGCCTGCAATCCGTAGGGGCCCGTCCCAGGGGGGTCCCTAGCCGCCCTGCCCGCCCGGCTTCCTGTCCTGTGCCTGACCCTGATCCTGTCTCAGTACCTGTCCTGTCTCCCGACCGTGACCCTCCAGCTCCTTCTGAGGATGAGGATGCTCACTCGGACCTTCGGAGGAGTTCTGACCCGCCCGCCTGCTCCCCCTCCACCCTCCCGGCATGATGTTGTTCTTGGGACTTCTGGGGCCGTCCCTTAGGTCCTGTCATGAGCATTCTCTCTCCCTGGTAACAACCTTAATTGATTCAATTCTCTGCCACTCTGCTCACTCTCTCTCTACTCTGCCTAACGAGCTCCACCTGGCTCCGCCCTGCTCTGCTCTTGTTACCTGGCCAGCTGCGCTGCATTTCCCAGTCACCATCCTCACCTTGCCCCACTCTGCTCTAATTACTCTGCCAGCTGCACTGCATTTCTCCACTAACCTCTCCCAGTATATAAAGCCCTGTTTTTCAGCCAAGCCCTGTCAGATCGTCTTCAAACCTGGACCAGTAACCTGCCTGTCTACTCTCTGACTCCTACCTGTGATTCGGATCCTTTCTTGACTGCCTCCCTGTTCTACTGCCCCGGTTATCCCGACCCGCCTTCCGGATCTTCTCGATTACTCTCCGATCTTCAGCCCCCCCCGGTAACTCGAATCTGCCTTCTGTCTCTCACCACGTTTAGTGCCTAGCCCTGGTCTGTATTACTGCCTGCTGTTCACCTTGCTGTTGTGTGTGTGATTCCCCAGGCCTCCGACCACCAGGCAAGCAAGCCCGCCCAGCGTCACCACCCTCAGCCGAGACGCCGCTCGATCACTGGGGGACACACAGACTCAGCACCTTGGACTGGAACCCCCCGGAGACTTGGAAAACCCCAGAGCCCCGAGAACCCCTGGAACCCCTGACACCCCTGGCACTCCTAGCACCCCTGGAACCGGAACCTCCAAGACCTCACGTTTCTCTCACTCCTCTTCCCCCCTGAACCCTTCAATAAAAGACTCTGAATTTGAACTTGCGCTCTTGGGTCGTCTTCTGTCCTTGACAGAAGGTCTGATATGCTCAAGGTTTCTGTGTAAAAAAGTAGGTGGGAGGAAAGATAAGTGGGTGATATCCTTAAAAGAATTTTGTAAATAAACAGGAGCTAGTGTAATCTCTCTGGAAGACTGAGCCCTATGTTGTCCCCCCTGCTTTTTTCGAAACATTATACTAACTGCTTACAGCTTAAAGCATATTTAGAAGATTTATGTTTCCTTGTATGAGTCATCAAACAACTATGAAATAAAATGTAATGTTAGTCACTGGCTATTTTGTTGCCAACAAGATTGTTTGTTAAAGGGAGTGGAGCATGATATGGCTATTCAGCGTAGTGCATCGGTTGATCTGTGTAGTCCACATTTTTTGTGCCAAAACTGAGCACTATGTAAAACAAGAGAACAAACTGAAAAGAGAAACAAGTCATTTTTTCAGAAACAGAAACATGATGTAAAAACTCTTGCTCTCTCCCCCCCATCGAGCACCCTGCAGCAATACCATGCAAGAAGTAGGATTCAACTTGACATTAATAAATTGTTAACATCTCAAAGATGTCTGTTCCAGGAAATCAGTGAGAAAGTCAAGAAGGCAGAGTAGGAGGAATAGTCTGAATGCCTGGAGATCTCCCTTTCTTGGGGTGGGGGTGAGGACATGGACATGGATTTGCTCAACATTAGTTTTAAAGTTCTGCTGTCACCTCCTGAAGAAGTAGTGATGTACTGAATTTACTGAAGATAAGACATTTAAAATGTCTTATTTGCTATTGTTAACAAGTAGATCACAGTCCCATAAAACATTTTAAGTTGTTGGATTTTGTTAGAAATGTAATGCAGGGTAGAAAATGCAATGATATTTTTTTATTTGTAAAAAAGATAAATACAGAAGAAATGTGTAGCATAGGCCTGATGGTAAATTTCCTAGTCCCACAGTTATCTGGAAACTCAGTCAGGATGACAGTTAATCAGGAAACAGGCTTTATTCTTTCAATTATGCGCATCAAGGGAGAGACACAAGCTTCACCAATTTTGTTATGCTGTAAAGATTTAGTCAAGCAGTGCAAACAATGATTATTATCTTGAGATGAAAAGCAGGATTGTTTGTTCATCAGCACAGAGTGTGATGCCACTAACAGTATCAATGCCCTTTTGTTACACCCAGTCGAGTCTACCTTGAGGTGGATCCTCGACATCCCGACCTCATCCAGACCAGGCTGAAGGAAAAAGTGATGGGATTGAAGTATGTGAAGACTCAAAATGATTTTACAAATCGGTAAGAGAATGTTATGTTATGCCTGGTCAGAGACACAGGAAAGGTGGGGGTCAATCAATAGTCCAACTCAATAAGAATATGTATGTTGCAGCGAAGTAAACATTACACTATCTGGTCACAGAATAAGAGTCTTTCAGTGACCTTGTAGGAGACTCACAGTTTGATAACAAATCCCACTCCTATCAGAGGATACAGGAAGTCACCAGTTTCAACCTACTAATTATGAGGCACAAGATACACAAAAATGGAAAATAAAATGGTAGAAAATACTAGCATAGAAATGAATGAATCTCATGCACATACATATATGTAATATAATATTATATGTAAATAAAAATTATTGTTCTAATTGGCACTCTCTCACTTCCGTATTGTAACAGTGACCAGGAACCCAGACCTCAGCAGAGGAAACTGTTTTTTTGTTTTTTTTTTAACACTCACACAAAGAGTATAGAATTACCAAGGGGCAAAACTCTGTGCCTTCTAACAGAATGCTTCAGTTATGCATTTTTATAATGTGCCTTTGCCAACTGACCTTAATTCTTAATTTGAAGCTGTTTTAATTCTTTGTTGCACAGCAATAACTGCTGATTATCATTATGCACTTTTACCATGAAATACACTGAACGCTAAAACCCAAACACACCATGCTGACTAATAAATCCATGGCAGCTGCACACAAGATTCTTGAAAAGGATGTTTCCGAGAAATGTCCCTCTTTGAAACAAAAAGCCAGTAAATGCCTGGAAGCAGAGAGAATGTGATGTTGTTATCTTATACAGTTCCACTGAAAATTAAGATCCAATAGCCATCTCGCCCTCTCACCATCATCCTTCCTTCTTTAACGCAGAACACACTTAGATATTGTTTATATGGGAAAAGGAAAACAGAAATACAATTTTCAGTAGAAACATGCACTTACAACACCCTATCCCGTCTTGCTTTTTTTGAGTGAAATTTTTCTTTGTTTTGATAGAGCAAAAAAAACAAGCATATTACATTAAACACCAGAACTGTAGAAAGGAGACGTGTAGATGAAAAAAAACAATACTCTCTAGTGAGTCACTTGGCCCAGCCTTGGGAGGCTTCATGCAAAGACATAACATCTTGCTCCCTCTCCCTGACCTCCACAGACCACGCTTCTGCATCCTACAGAGACGAGGAGCAGGCTGACCGGCGGCTGATCAGGCGGTGAGCATGATCCGGAGGAGGGGAGATGGAAAGCCCGAGGAGATATGGGGTTGCTGCATTAGGGTGTGTGTGTTTAGCCTGTGGAGGTATTCAGAATGCAATCTCACTCCCAGGATCCTTCATAAAGCATCTCTCATACAGCACGTACTTATCCTAAGGGTGCTAAGAGAGGTCCGGAAAGCTACTTTAGAATGCTGTACCAGGCCCGGCTCTGGGCAGGTTTACAATTCTCTCAATACATTAACTGATTCGTCACAGAGTGTTACCAATTTGTTTTGAGTTTGGAAGTGTGTCTAGATAATTCTTTATGTGTGGGTCTATGTGAGTGTGTGTGTCAGAGAGCACTAGGCTGTAGGTAATTACTGCAGCCTTTCTCAGAATTGTCCCTCTTAGTACAGTACCTCTCATGGTCCCTGGAAGTGTAGCCCTCTTCTGAGAACCAGCTGGCAAACTGCTCATTGGCTTGCTGGCATGAATACACAAATGCAGCCGTCCTCAAAGCAATGTAGACTTTCACATTGGCTTGCTGTTCACACACTCATTTAATATTCTTTATGTTGTATACTCCCACAAACACATTTTCACCATTACTGTATGTGTTCACGTGTTTAAGAAATGTGAGCACACACAATGCCGTAAAACAAACAGAATTAGTGATTAGATAATGTGGGAGGTCCAAAGTAGGACAATATCTGCTATTGAAATTACATAACAATGCAAAAAATCTCACTTTTGCAAATATGTACTTTTGTACATATGTACACATACAAACAGCTCTGAACAGTATTTACTGTATTTAATGTCAAATGAAACATGGCTGCTGCGGTCGGTATCCAAAATGGATATGGGAGGAATTGTAATATTTGCCAATAAAAAAAATCACATATATAGCCCAGGTCTGTTAAAATGTCCAGTACCTGAAATTCTAATTCTGAGAAATGTGATTCACATTTTGTTGTGACGCACAACATGGGGCCTGCAATCACACACCAAAATTCATCAATACTGACTCCTATCCAGCCTTTTAATGCATCATCTAGTTTCATGTAACCTTTCAGATTTTTTCATTTACAAATACAGTTTTATTCTTTTTTTATTTTACTGAAATAAAATAATAAGGAAACCTCCCACTTTTCAGTTTTTTATATTGGTAAGATTAAAATAATAGCTTTTTATTTTCAAATTCTAAATTCTTAGAGACAGCCTTACTAAACTATATTTTACTGTGTATTTTGCTTACTTGAATTCATTTAAGGTAGAATAAAGGTTTATGGTGAGATGAAACCTATACATTCTTTAAGCTTCAATAGATAGACAAACTTGTGTTTTTACCTGGATGTTATTTTTAAAGGACCACAAGAAATTGAAGTAATTTTTTGTCATTTACGTCAGTTATCCAACTGGATGAATATATACGACTTCCATTTGTAGAGTTTCAGACAGTTTTATTACAAATCACAAGGATCTCTTTGTAAATATGTACAACAATCCACATGGTGGCAATATTTTAACAAAAAGGATGTGAATCCTTTGCTTTAAAATAGAAATGCATACATTTCAATTTGAAGGAGGGAGAAAAACCAGTGTTGACTCAGGTTACACCTCTCCTAAGGTCTTGGTAGAAGGGAGCAGCTGGCTATATAATTCCTTGAATTTGACCAGTCCTACTGTGTCACTGCTGCATGTGCTTTCACAGGTTACTCCTCACACAGTTCAAAGAGTTCTCTTTAAACAGGATAGTCTTTCTTTCTTATCTGTTCTCTGTTCATTGCTTGCTTTGTCATGCTCTCATGCCGCCCCCACTGCCTCCCCTGCCTTCAGCGTGGCTTCATGACGTCACCCGAGGGGTTTTCACAGTGTTTCCATTATTAAACCCAGGGGCTGAGCGAGCCTCCATGGCGTTCATCAACTCGTTGCACCAGAGTACCTGCTGCCTCTGGGAATAAAAAAAACCCCAATCCTTTCTGCTCACTGGCCCCTTGTCATGGGGCCCAAGACCAATCACAGCTGGAAAGGGTATTGCTGGAGGTAGCGTAGCAGTGGCCTCGGTAGGGGCAGCTGAGCAGGGCAGGCCACCTGCTTGTTGATGGCGAGGCGGGTGAGGTGTTGAAGGCTGGGAAAGGCTTGGGGCCTGCAGAGAGGCCTTTTGAGTTTAAGCAGCACGGCATCTCTGGCCTCTGGCAGAGGGGAGATCTCGACATCAGCCTTGTCCCTGTCCTCCCCCCTCTTTTTCGTGTCTCTCTGCTCCGCCACCTCTTCTGTCCCGATCTGTCCCTCCTCGGCTGTGCTGCTGCGCCCGGAGCCCACGTAGTGCTGCACCAGGCTGGGGATGTCTGGGAAAGAGAGCAGGCGAGGTCGAGCTGGCGAGCTGGAGTCCAGCCGGAAACGTCCGCAGCTGTACTCGATACGCACATTGGTGGGGCCGCGCTTCGTTCTCACCGATAACGTGAGCATGTAGAGAGGGTGGCTGCTGTCCCGCACCAGGAATGTGCCTTCAGATGCCACTTGCAGCACGGCTTGGGCATCACTTGCGGTCATTCCACCCCAGTACCAGCCTGTGAACAACAACAGACACAATGGCATTGTTAGTCCACGTTATCCTTTTTCAAAGAGTTCTCTTAAAGAAAAGGGCAGGCATTTTGAAAATATCTATCACTACTAGCTAACCATGTGCAGCGACTAACAAATTCATACCTGAGATTTCCATATAGCAGAAGGTGGTTGCTATGGCCTGTAGATCTTTTCGAGGGTCCCACTGTGGGGGTGCGCTGTGGAGGCAGCTCGGGGTCGGCATACCCAGCGGTATCACCGTGGGGATCGGTCTAGGGCTAGAGAGTAAAAGACTTTTGTTAAAAGGTGCACTTACAAAACAAAGGTTTTACCCAATACAAAATGACAGGGTTTTACTGATACTAGCAGCCTTTCTCGTTGAATAGGCTACATAGAATGTACATAGCCTATTATAATAAGCTTAGCCTACTTTGTAGCACGAAATTATAACCTTCATCTACTTGAAAAGGAACTGTTGTAACTAACAGAAGTCTAACCGTAATCTCTAAATTAATCACTTCCACACTTTGACTGCCCTAAAACTATGGCCAAGTGGCACAACAGAGTAATAATCATGTTGTGCGTTATATGCGCTCAATGCGTTATATGGTCAACACAAAGAAACCATAAAAGCGCAAGTCAAATGTAATGACTTAGTGACTTTGATTTCAAATGCTAGACTAAATAGTAGGCTATGTTTAGAAAATATTAAGCATATTCATACCATTTCAACGAGTTTAAAGACAGAGTTTAACAACAGTTGACGAATATAAAATGCATAGTTGCAGAAAACTTACCTATGAACGCAAAGAATCATAATTTGAAAGGGGAAGGTTGAATAAAATAAAAGAAACACCCCCGGGTATTCTTCGAAAACTCCTTTCTGTAATTTGGATTTAATGTGAGAAATTCTTTGTCCTTGGCAGAATAACTGCAAACCCGAGTCGTAAGTGACAAGAATGTAACCTATAGGCTACTCCAAACACCAAGATACAATGTTTAAAGACAACGATAATGTAGCCTACAATTTTAAAAGACCGAGCTCCCACTTAATGTTGTTTTTCGGGTGAATGTCTAAGTATTGCTGCGAGCTCAGTTGACAGCGCTGTAAAACAGGTTGCTTCATGTGGCTTAGTGGGTTTGGCTTGTCGAATTCAGCTTTGTTCCAAGAAGTGATTTCTCAGAATCGTTCGGTGACGCCACTGGCCTCGCTGACGCTTCTTCATAAATGTAGCCTTCTCGGTGTGCCTGCCCGACAACATTTTGGACAACAACATTATTAGACCATATTCTGGGTTGTGCGTTTTAGTCACATTAAAATGTTAGTTTTTAACATGCGATTTGCTATGGGTAGAGGAAGAAATTGCCCCTGCGTTCCCTCCATGGTCCAGTGGATCAGTAAATTCGCTTGAACGGCACATAGATTCCAAGAAGTGTATACTTTCCAGGAAAGCGGTGGGGCAACAGCCAATCCGCGACTCCGCTGCTTGCAACTCCGCCTCCACCGCCCGATGTGCCTGTAATGTAGGCTAACTAGAATTCCGGGTAGATCGACGAGAGCAAGCGGACCACGAGCAACACAATTACTCTCGCGACAATGGGAACAAATGTGGTGTTATTTTGAATGCGCTTACTTGGTGCTTTTCAATTGCCCAAAATTGCCCAAACCGACATATAATCAAAGTCATAAAACAATATTTGTTAAGAGTATATTTGCCATAAGACTGTAATAATAAGAGTTAATAGGCATATATATAAAGGTTTACAGCATTAAAGAAAATGTGTGCAGTAACTAATCAACCCTTATTGATGTGCAATCTCTAAATGACTCGATTTAACCTCATCGTGCCCTGGAATAGTGCCAGGGAGATGAGCCCATGTCTACACAAATGTTATGTATATGCACCATGTCCCTGTCTGTCAGATAACTAGCCTACACTGCCACCACCTGGCGTCAAAAGATACTTCCATTTGCATTAAGTATAAAAACTTGAACACAGCTGTCTGTTCTCATCCTTCTGATAAGTCACTTTCTGACATATACCCATAGCAAATATTCTGACATAAGTCACTTCCCGTCTGGATTACTGCTACTCTCTCCTCTTCGGCCTCCCTCACAAATCCCTCCATAAACTTCAACTGGTCCAGAAATCAGCTGCCCGCATCATAACGAGCCTCCATCCACCACATCACTCCTGTCCTCCAACAGCTCCACTGGCTCCCAGTTCAGTTCCGTATCCAATTCAAAGCATTCAGCTGCTCTGCTCCCCATCTCTGGAATTCATTACCACCCCAACTTGATTCATTGATTCATTCCCCCATTTCAAATCACAAGTCAAAACACATCTGTTTAAAACTGCCTATTCCATTTGTTGACAATTGCTCTGCCTTTTTTCTGTTTTATTTATATTTTTATTATTATTTTCCTCTGCTTTTTAAATGTTTTATGCATCCCTGTATGGTGTCCTTCAGTGCCAAGAAAGGCTCCTTTAAATAAAATGTAATATTATTGTTATTATAAGTGTGAAATACACAAACACACTCAGGGAACCTTTGTTGCCCAGAGAAACAGGAAATCTAAAGTAAGGCCCCATGTTTTTAACTAGGCCACTTATTTATTTCAGGCAAGTATTTTGAATCAGGAGCCAGGCTATTTATGCGTTTAACTTTACCTTGCTTTGTTATGCTTCAATTTATTTGAATCTAAAATATCAGCCTAAATCAAAGATTTCATTTCAAACTAGCTTTGGGTCCATATACGGAACTTTGCTGGTCTGGTCTTGTGATTCCTCTTCAGAAGTAGGCCTATTCTGCTCAAAAAAATTAAGGGAACACTTCAATCATACACTGGATCGGTACTCTGACACTGTTTGGTTCTGAGCACAAGTAAAACTTTTGAGGCAAGTGTTTTGTGAATGTAGTTTGAGAATGGAGAAAAGGGTGGAAGGTTTTTAAAAAATCTGTTTTAACAATTGTGGAAAACTACATTCACAAAACACTTGCCTCAAAAGTTTTACTTGTGCTCAGAACCAAACAGTGTCAGAGTACCGATCCAGTGTATGATTGAAGTGTTCCCTTAATTTTTTTGAGCAGTCATAGCCATTTGAGCCATGAGTGTTCCCAACAGATATTTCCTCTAGCCAAAAAAAGCTATTTCGAAGCCTTACAGTTTTTTCTGATTTAAACTATTGGCTGTTTTTGTAAAACTCTACACACAAATAAGAACCTTTCACCAAATCAGCAAAACATTGTAGTTCTCTTGCAAAAGCTAATAAACCTTGCTTAACTCTTCACACCTTCGTAAAAATGGTATTTTCGATCAAACAGTTAACACAAGCCATCACATTAATAAGCACACAATCCGCTAACTACACACTGATGGTATGAATAAAAAACACTGCTTTTGCTTTCTCTGTGCACAAGGTAGGTTATGTCATTTTGAGGTCATACTTTTGTCATTGTTCTGTAAACATACAGGGATCCAAACATCAAGTATAGGTGCTCATTCATTCACATCAAAAGAAACAAGTGTTTTTTTTTCCAAGTTGAAACACAAAATAGTAATTTCACTATTCACTAAAAAAATCAGTCTACATCGTGTCGTTTCCCTGGGTCCGGACACAAAATTTTGTGTGCATCTAGCAATGTCCTGTAGTCCAAGGCACCGGGAAAAATATCTTCTGGAATGCCGTATCCAGGCCTGACATGATGCCTGGTCAATATCCCCACATGCCTCCTCCATTGTCTGTAAAACGGTTATGTGTTGATGGGGATGACAGTCATAGACCCTCGAGCGCCAGGCAGAGAAGAACTATTCAATTGGACTCAAGAATGGAGAGTATGGGGGGAGGTTGAGTACAGTGAAGAGTGGGTGTTCTGTAAACCAGTTGCGGACCAAAGCAGCCCTATGGAAACTAACATTGTCCCATATGATGACGTATCTGGTCTGCTCTGGTCTCTGAACATTAGTGAGCATGTCATGTAAGGTGTCCAGTAATGTAATAATGTGTTTAGTGTTATATTGGCCTAGGGTTGCTTGATGGTGAACAACACCATTTTGACTCAAAGCTCCACACATAGTTATGTTACCACCACGTTGTCCTGGGACTTTGATTATGGCACGGTGTCCAGTAATGTTCCTGCCACGTCTCCTTGTTTTAGTGAAGTTACTGTAAAACCTGCCTCATCCACAAAAAGCAGCTCATGACCCATGGCATCTGCCTCTAGTTCCATCACTCTCTGGACAAGACAAAACAAATGCAGCACTGCAGGCCCATGCACAGCAATACAGTAGGTTTTCATTAGTTGTCAGTTATTATAATCATCAAAATTTAAAGAAATAAACACTTGAAATATATCAGTCTGTGTGGAATGAATGTATACATTATACAAGTTTCACTTTTTGAATGGAATTACTGAAAAAAATAAACTTTTTCATGATATTCTAATTATATGACCCACACCTGTAAGTCATGTCCCCACAAGATTGCATTGTATAGCAGTAGCTATTGATTCACATAGAGTTTGTTCCTAAACTGATCTAAAATAGGGCCCAGGTTGACAAATATCAGATTTTTCAGACCTGGGCTCTATTTTCAGATCAGACCAATCAATGAATGGAGGTGTTAACAGCAATTTTCTCCTGGATCGGCCCACCACTGGATCGACGACCCCCCCCCCCAAATAAAAATAACAAACACACAGTTTTATGCTGTAGCAACACTTCATAAACTGAACCCAAACATTTAGATTTGGACCTATTCCTAATCACAATAACACGGGGGTCCGGGGCTCTCTGTCTTTAAAGTGATTTGAGAGGGACAGGATTCAGGGATAGGCTACTAAAGACAGGCTTATCTTCTGTGTGTCTCACGTCATGTTACCCCATGCATTAAACCAGGGGTTCTCAAACTTTTGTGGCCCGGAGACCCCTCATGTGGAATATTCTCCACGGACCCCTCAAAATCGCAACACAT
This sequence comes from Alosa alosa, assembly GCF_017589495.1. Classification (NCBI taxonomy): domain Eukaryota; kingdom Metazoa; phylum Chordata; class Actinopteri; order Clupeiformes; family Clupeidae; genus Alosa; species Alosa alosa. Next base: position 5,123,320 of record NC_063198.1, read on the forward strand.
AAAACTTAAGTTAATTATGTACAGCGGGGAAAGAACACGTCAACATGTTTTTCAGTAAGTATACTTCCAATGAGGCTATTTGCATGAAATTTTCACCAGACATTAGTATTAACTCCGATAATCCACCCATATAAAAAATCCAAACATTAAAGTCCATAGGTAGAGTTATGTGCAATAAAGTGGAATGACACAGGAAAAAAGTATTGAACACGCCTGCTGAAATTTCTTAAATACTTTGTGGAAAAGCCTTTATTCGTAATGACAGCTTTAAGGCATTTCCTGTATGATGAAACTAATCAGTCACAGTATTCTGGTGTGAGTTTGGCCCATTGCTTTTAAACAGATAGTCCTTTAATATTGAAGATTTCAGGGGTCCCTGTTGTGAATCCTGATCTTTAGTTAACTTCCAAAACTGTTCAATTGAATTACAGTCAGGGCCTTGATTTCCTTTCTCTGAAACCAATTGAGAGTTTCCTTTGCTGAATGGTTTGGATCATTGTCCTGCTGGAAGGTCTAGACATGTCTCATCCTCATCATCCTGGTGGATGTAAAGATTCTTCCGGAACAAAATGACTCCATTCATCATTCCTTCAATTGTATGAAGTCTGCTAGTACCATGAGATGAAAAACAGCCCACACCATGATGCCACCACCTCCAAACCTCACTGTTGGTAGGGTATTTTTAGGGTGATGCACAGTGCCATTTCTCCTCCAAATATGGTGTGTAGTATGACATCCGAAAAGTTAAATTTTTAACCAGAATACATACTCTCAGTATTTCATAGGATTGTTCAAATGTTGTGTAGCAAACTTTCAACTTTGACATGTTTTTCTTCAGCAATAGAGTCATGCGGGATTAGCGTGCATAGAGGCCATGGCGGTGGAGTGCATTACCTATGATTTTCTCTGTAACAATTGTACCTGCTGCCTCCAAATCTTTCTGGAGCTTTCTCAGAGTGGTCCTTGGCTCTTAGGCTACTCTTCTGACTATCCTTCTGACTTCCTGGTCAGAAATCTTGCAAGGAGATCCTGTGCATGGCCAGTTGATGATGTAGTGATGTTCCTTCCACTTGCAGATAATGGCTCCAATACTGCTTACTGGATGATTCTGAAGTTTTGAAGTGCATCTGTAACCAGTTCCATTAATGTTTTGCAACAATAAGGTTGCAAAGATCTTGGGAGAGCTCTTTGCTTTTACCCATCATGAAATGTTTCTTGTGTGACACCTTGCTAACAAAAACCTTTTTATAGCCCACCAGTGTGTACTAACCCAGCTTATATCAATTTGTACAGATAGGAGGGATAATTTATCTAACTACTTATAGATTCCAGTTTGTTCCTTGCCATTCTTTGCGTTTGTGTACTGCTTTTTCTTAGCGTGTTCAATACTTTTTCCCTGTGCCATTCCACGTTTTTACTCATAACACTACTTTTTGACATTAATGTTTGGATTTTTATATATGTGTGGATTACCTAAGTTAATACTAATATCCGGTGAAAATTTCATGCACTGGAAGAATACTTACTTATTTTCCCTGCTGTAGCTGTAGACCTATAGCTTTTTTTCTGTTATGCTTATGTTATATGGATTTTAAAAACATAGAGTGCCAATACCACAATAGTCATGTTAGCACATTTTGACAGTATGTAGGATTTTTTTTTTTAAAAGGATTGTTGTTTCTTTGTCAAATGTAGGCTTATTGAACACATAGTGTTTGCTTCACATAACTTTAATTTTGTTGGCGGTTAATTAATAGTAAAGTGTTTTGACATATTGATGTAATGTATCAGCAGATCAATTGGGCAAATTGATCTGCTGATACATTAAGACAATTTCATATTTTGTAGCAAACTTTGTCAGGGACCCCCTGACAATGTGCTGCCGACCCCACTTTGAGAACCACTGCTGTTAACCATTTATTTTTAAAAACCACATGTCACTGTCTGACTAAATGAAAAATATAGGCTACTGAACATGGACATCGTCATAGTTGACAGAAATGACGTTTTGTGCCAACATGTTGTAGAAACACAAACACAGCCTTTATTTGGTGCAAATCTTCTCCTTTACTTTGGTTATAGTCCGCTATTCACATTAACTGTAGGCTATCATCACAAGTGTATACTAAACCGTTCATTACTAACCTACCAGTTGATAGCCTACTTTTTACCTGCATCGACTCGCGATTGATTGAGTAGTATAAGTATAAGTATATATACACTTTTTGATCCCGTGAGGGAAATTTGGTCTCTGCATTTAACCCAATCGGTGAATTAGTGAAACACAGTCAGCACACAGTGAACACAGTGGGGGTGAAGCACACACTAATCCCGGCGCAGTGAGCTGCCTGCTTCAACGGCGGCGCTTGGGGAGCAGTGAGGGGTTAGGTGCCTTGCTCAGGGGCACTTCAGCCGTGGCCCACTGGTCGGGGCTCGAATCGGCAACCCCCCGGTTACAAGTCCAGAGTGCTAACCAGTGGGCCACGGCTGCCCCAAGATTGTGCATCTAATGTTAACACTCGGTGGAGAGACCCTTTCCAAGTTTCACTTTCACTGTGTGTGAAGCTCTTAAAGGCTAGGCCTATGGGAAATACTTTGACGTTCCTTTTGAGTAGGATCAGCTCCAAAAATGAATGGGTTTTCTTTAACCTGTGCTACACTTTTCCACCAAGTTGTGCGAAAATTGTAGGCTACCCGTTTTTATGTTGACAGAACCGCACTATAGCCTACATGGTGCAGTAAATGGAAGCTCTTGGTAGCGCGTGCAACTAACGTCTATAAAAACAATATATTTATGGAATAAAACTAGACCTCTGATTGCTGTTTACGGTTAACCAGTGTTGCCAGATTGGGCAATTGGTCTTCTTTTGACTTCGTCGGGCGGGGGAAAATAAGCTTTAGGCAGGCAAATAACATTTTGAGTTGAATGGTTCTCTATGACAAAATCGTTGTTGGGCCGTTTTTTTGCTGAAGATGGCGGGTTTTTGAATGTGATTGGGCGGAACTCACTCAACCCAATCTGGCAACACTGCGGTTAAACTGCGATAATGTAAACACCAGCCAGAGGAGGGCACTTATACAGCCTAGGCTACCATGCACTCGAACTAGTGGCTGCTTAGACAAATCCACTTGAGGGGTGGGGCAGGGTTACGCGATCGTAACACACACTGAACCTGTCATGAAGAGGCCAAAATGATTGACCTGTCACCCCCAAGCCAAATGGATGCAACTGCAGTTATAGGCTAGGCCAGGGAATAGGCTTGTTTGAGATGGACTGAGTCTGACTTGGTCTGGCTTACTACTTAAACGTGATCTTCAGAGGCTAGCCAGGAGGAGCTACAACAGAGGGCAGCTCATCCCGGACAGACAGGCTACAGTCTGCCTGACGTGACTCGCGGGAGATATCGGGAGATATCGGAATGTTGTTTGCAATAAACACAGCAGAACTTACATTCTTACTCATTAAAATGAGCATGATGACTGACGAAATAAATTCTTATGATGTAGTTTAAATAAACCACTGTTGTCATACAGTTAACAGGCCTGCATTGTAGCACATAAATTAAATATCAAGTGTTTCCCCTATATGTGTGTCTATCTATTTATCCAACAGCAGAAAATAACAGAATATCCAAACGTTTTCAGTAGGCTAGCCTACCATTGTTGCAGAAATCACGTATAAGAAGGCATCCCTTCGATTTCTGTTTATTTTCGCATAGCAGCATGAGACTCCCGTCATAATCGTCATGAGGACATTCCTCCCAAATGGCCCTATCACGTCTTTGAACTGACGTCATGAGGGCGTGTTTTAGCTCGTGCAGCTCGTGGAAGGCAACTGCAAGATCTGTCTGCAGGCTAAGACTCCCGCGATATTTTAAGGTCATGTGACATGGTGTCATGGTGGTAACAAAGATTGTTAAGGCGGAGCAAGATACTTCGTCGTAGTTCATGTCTATGGGCGCGAAATGGGGATCGAATCCTGTCTGCATAAAGAGGCGTGTCGATGACGTATTGACGAGCGTAAGTTGCAACCGGCCAACAGCAGCGGCAGAAATAACCGGCACACACCTGATATAAGGTTGATTTTCTCCAGATTGGATTGCTCAAAAATGCTAAAAATGTACCTGAAATGTTCAGAAGGGTTTGAGGATCATGAAAATGCCTCTGCACTCAATTGGATAGACCTAACCAATCAGAGCAACAAAATAGCTTACCGTGAGGTGTAGGAAGAAAACACACGAACCATCCTTCTTTTCCTATTTCCCCTCCGTTTTTAAAAATAATTCTGTTGAACAGTGATATGCTACAAACATGTTAAACAGCAAACGTTAAATCCCTCGAACAGGTGGTCAATCAGACATTTCAAACGAACGAGGGAACATGTCGCAATGCAACAGCGCTGTTTTCCCTTGATGAAAGTGAAACCACGAGTTTTCCCACATCTCAACTTTTGCCAAAGTTTTCAGAAATAATCGTTTTCAGTGATACAACCTCATTAAATAATATGAATTTTCAATATGGGGTCTTAAAAGTCATGTATCCTTCTAGCCACAGCGTTTTTGTTTCAAACATAAGCATAATCTAAGCGTGCTCAGATGACGTGATAGACCAGGCGCTGTTGCTCACCTGTCCATCATCGTAAAGCCTGATTTGATTGGTCCGCCCGATATAGGGCGAGCATACTTCCACCACATTGAAGCAATGCCAGACCGAACTTCCCGACCTGTGGGCGGGACTAAGTTCTGAATGGCACCCAGACTAGAGAACCGCCACTCTCGGGAAACTTCCGGTTTCTGAACTGGTTGCAGTTCCTTTTCTGGTTCCACATGAGGGCGCTCACGAATAAGTGCAGAATGAATGGAGGCCTATGGAGCTGTACCCTCAAATCCACTTTTCTCGGGATATAATTTTTTGCCCAGAAATTCGAATGTTGCAGTCAAAAGAGGGGGCAGAGAAAATACAAACCGCTGAGTATTATATTTTTTGAGTCACTTATTTGTTCTAAAAAGCCTTTCAAATGTGTCAATGACGTCATTCATTAGCAGAAAGCTAGTGTGTTGTGGGCAACAATGACCCAACCTGTAAGAAATCGAAAGGACGTGACTACTCGTTCATTCAACTTTTGACCTATAATCCATATTGAGCTTGCATTTCTCAATTTCTCAACGACAACCAGGTGAAAGAGACAAATTTAGCCGTCTAGCTCCATAGACCCCCATTGTTTTTGCATTTATTCGTGATCGCCCCTAGCGGAACTGCAACATATTGCAGGTACAATGGAGTTAATAGGGAGTGATCCGGCTCTCCGTAAACGGGCTCTGGCTAGGCCTAGGCCTACACGACGGGCCGCAAATAGGCTAAATAACTTAAAAAAAAAAAAATCCCGGAGGTCACCGGCCCACATGTGGACCGGCCCAACGGGCATTTGCCCGGTTGTACAGATTACCAGTCCGAGCCTGGGTGTTAACAACAACCTGTAAGTCTTTATAGTTTTTTTGGCTTGTATGTTGCCATAAATGGTTAGTTGATGTTGGCTGTTGAGGTATTCATGTGGTGGTTATGATTTGTCTTGGTGTGTCATAGTACATTGTTAAGGTTGTTTCGGTTGTTCAGGGGTGGAAGTGTGTAACCACACAGGTTTGGCTATCATGTGACTTTTGTCTTGTGTGTACTGAATTATCAAACGGAGCACTTTATTACTTGGCAGTAACAAGTTCACATAACATACAGAAACAAGAAGCTTTATTTGGAATTCCTTTTCTGATACACATAATCACCTGTTCAATTGATATGTTTGACACAAGACATTCACAGGCAACAGGGCTTAGTCCAGAGGGTTGGCTGTGAAGAGGTAGGCTAGCACGGCGCCACAAGTGTTCAGTCTGAAAATCATGATGATGCGATCCATGCAAATCCCCAGCTGTCTGCCTAGCCACAAGATTTCTAATGCCCATTGTGGTATGCTTTGCTATTCCTCTGTTCCTCTACTCTTGTTAATTATTCTCCGTTTCTCTCATTGAGAGATTGCTTGTGTCTACATGTAGATGGCTGCCTTCGGCTAACATTATTATACTAGTCAGTTGATGTGCACAGCCAAAAATGTGGTACTTAGTTGGTCTGTATGCTTTTAGGTTTGTAAAGTATGTTGCAAAGGATGTGACTGAAATGCTGTTTATTCTATTTTAAAATGGCTATTTATTTTTTAAAGTCTGAAAAGAGTAGACGGCTATATGTCGAAATATGTCCTCATTATCTAAGGAGAGGGATACTTTTTCTATAAACCACTTTTTCCTGAGTTTATTTTATGTCATGTGTATTACTGTTTGCACTGTGTATGAAAAAAAAAACACTTCACAAACAACTAAACATAATTGTAAGGATAACAGTTAACACAAGCTGAAAAGTTAAAAAACCCAAAAAGTACAAATACTCAGAGAAACCTATAAATCCCTCCCTTCAGTTTCCCAATAAACAGAATGAAGCTAACTCAAGACACTGGGCAGAGATTCAGGAGAGAAAGGAGAGGCTTTGGGACTTCAGGAGATAAACTCCTTCTCTTCCTCTCTTCCTCAACTTTTCTCTCCTGGTCTTCCTAACTGTTCTGTGTGTTCTCTCCTCCGCCCCCCCGGATGATGCGCTTATGACCCCTCTTTCCTGCTGGGCCGCGGGGTTTAGCAAAGGCCTGCTTGAAGGCATGCTGTTTGGGATGCACCTCATCGTAAAGAAACTCTTCTGTCAACTCCTCACCACTGTCAATCTCCATCTGAAAAAACACACACACACACACACACACACATAAAATGCACCAGCTGCTTGGTCAACAAAACATGCCATGATAATAGTTTGGCTATTGTTTACTTTACAACATGAATGTTGCTATGTGTATATTTTTGATGGGGCATTTTTTTCAGAGGTGATGCCCTACCTTATCGCCCAACATTGTTAAACAGTTACTTCTAGTACAACTATTTAGGTATAGCAGTCATAGTTGTGACTAGAATATTTGAAACCAAACAAGACCATAGTTGAAAAGTTGAAGTAACTACTGTCAAGACACTAGAGTTCTGGATTGTAGAGGCAACACTCACATAATTGTGCAGTTGAGGCTGAATGTGTTGGCATCCTTACAGATTATTGAAAAAATGATGTCATAGCAGCATACCTCATTCTTCGCCCATGAGGTATATACACAGGGATTGAAATGCATTTCTTTTTTTCATTATTCTTTACGATTAAAGCACAGTTTTAGAGGATTAGACACAATGCGACTAAAACATGGGAAATTACTGTATTTGAAAGATGCAGAAATCTCATTAAGAGCTACAGAGAGTGTTGAAAGTGATAACCTCTCAAGGCACATTATTAGGTGAAGAACACCATAAATTCAAGTCGAAGTATAATTTGCATTAACATGGAATAAACGATGAATGGGTGATCACTTTTGTCAGTTTCAGATTATTTCAGAGAAAATTTTTGTTCTTTCTTTTTTCTTTGAAGGGTACCAACAATTTCAGCCACAACTGTACTGACTCAAAATAAGTCATTCTATTTTCAGCCTGTCATCAAAAGATATCTATTATTAACATTCTGTGGAAAGGTTATAAAGTGTAAATGACCCAATACAAATTTCACTGCAAGTATATAATCTAGTATGAAAAGTGTTTATACAAAGAGGTATACAAACAAAGTATAAAAACAAGATTTTGTGAGGCAGGCTCTTTAATGTGCCCTCTAGCAACCTGAGGGGTATTTCACAAAGGCAGAATTAAGACATCCAAGATAAGTAATAAAGCGAGGTTTGACATAGCGTTGTCTGGTCATCCTAGCTCAACTCGTTTCACTAATGCCAATCCAGGACGAGTAGGAGCGACTATGTCAAGCCAGGTGTAAGTAATTCAGGATGCGTGCGCGTTCTCGTTTCTGCTCCAAAGTGCCCACGGTTGGAATAAAAAAGACGCGGAAAATAGCGTCATTCACACAAAGTGAACAACCGCTTTAGATATAGACTAACAATGAAGTAAAGTTATCCTTTTTGGAATGGGGAATCATGGCTATTTCTGTAAAACAGCAGAAGTAGGCGTGGTAGACCAACTGAAAGCAAATTTACGTATGCACCCACGTGTGAGTGCTTCCTTGTCTCGGCACGCAACATCATTAAGAAAGTGCTTGCCACTGCAAAGATGCACATATGATATACCTTAATATTATAGTTGAAAATACCTTCGAAAACTTGCCCCTCCACTTCCAATCAACTACAGTAGGCTATTCATCAAACGTCTATCAATAAAATAAGCAAACAATGAGTACCTAGGCCTATGTTAATAATTATAAGGCTATCACAATTAAAATAATAACCATATGGTAGTAGGCAGACAATCTGTTTTGTTTTGCGAGCAAATACATTTAGCAAATAGTTTATAAATGGAATAAAGCTTCTTAAAATTAGCACGGAGGTCTGATGTGAATGACAGCTAGCTGAACCAATAAGACCACATAATTACCATTAGAATTAACTTAGCTTGGCTGTTAGCCTGGTCGGGACTAGGCTAGGTGCAGAGAATAAATCCCCATGGTAACTTATGTGCCATCTCTTTTGTGAAACCAAGTCAAGGCTAAATTCATCCAGGATAATCTAAAAATCCCAGCTTAATCCCTTATCTAGGTTTTGTGAAATACCCCTCTGGACTGAACACAGTGTTGGTCTACACCAATGTGCGGCATTGAGCTGACCTTCTTGGCCACCTGTAGCTGATAGTCTCTCTCCACCTCGTCCAGTAGACGACTCTTACAGCTCGAGTAAAGCATCCGCTCCTTCACGCTACAGCTGTAGCCTGGCATGGAGTAGATGAACACTAGAGGAGGACATGAGGGGGAAAGTCAGAAGAATGGACATTTGGGGTTGTGGCTGTGTCTTTTTCAAGCTTGTGGACGGACGAGCGAGTGGACTGACCAACAGACTCGAGGTATTCCCCTTCGTGCGAGTGCTTGTAGAGAAAGAAGTGGTAACGTGGTGTGTCTGTGGGGACCCGGTGGGGTAGATCATGCGTCTCTGTTGGGTTGGTGTGAACCAGCCCGATGGTCTCTTTCTCTGTGTCCAGTTTCTGCAAGAGATTAATGCTGCCCCATTATCACATATTGGTCAGAATCCTCTGGATGCAGCCTTGTTAACAGTGACACAAGATCAAATCGTGTGTGTGTGCGTGTGCGTGTGCGTTTACCAGTTGTATGTAGTTGATGCGTTTCTCTGAAAGCTGTTGAAGGGCACGCTTAGCAGTATCTTGTAATGGGAAAGCCAGACCCTGGATTGTCTGTGGTTTGCTCATATCCACAGTCATGTCTGCATTTACCTATGAGGAGAGACATACACCATTTGGTTAGAACATGCACAGTCATTCTCTCTGCACATACAGTAGATACACACACAAAGTAGTAACAATTAAGGTACAAAAGTCAGGTAGCATGTTTATAAATATATATCCAAGAACTTACCTGCTTAACCCTGCCCTGCAAAGGAAAGGTGAGAAATCATTGATATCACATCATGGTGTTTGTCTACAGACTAAGGGTTTTTCACATAGTGAGCAGGGACTTCCCCCTAACTAACCTCTGTCCTTTTGATTTGCTGAAGCTCCTTTTCTGCCGCTGTGAGTGGAGCTGGGGCAGAGCATAAGTTCAGGTATCTTTGGTATCCCTCAAGACAGATGTCCTCCTATAGACATGAAAGATCAGAAACCATATTCTGTCAGGCGACAGAAATCCCTTCTGCTGAGCTCGAGAACATCAATCCTCAGCGGGGAAAACAGTTCTCCTGGTGGTCATTTCTCTCTTCATGACAATCAATTATTTTTCTCTTTCCCATCCATGGTATTTCTTAGAAATGTGATTGTGATCCATTTGTGCGATATTTCTGAGCTTTGCATTCAGAAGACAAAAACTCTGGAATAAAAGGAGGCCCCACATGAACTGGACTCTGGATTAGTGCTTTGTACCTTCGCATTGCCAAATATCTCATCCTTCACTTGTCCTCCACCAAACTCTTTCTTCACTGTGGCACGTGTGGCAGCGTAGAGCATCTTCAGTCTAACCTATGAGGAAGTGGAGGAATAACATATTACATTAGTCCAATCTGTGCCTACTGCATGAGTGTTTGCATGTACCTGTGTGTGCATCCCTCTCTCTATTCATGTGTTTGGGTCTGAACTCGGACATACTGACCGGTGACTGGTCAGGTGACCAGGAAATGAAGATCCACTCATAGCCTTGTGCATTCTGAGAGTCCAGCCGGTACAGGATGTAGCAGGGCTCCTGATCATCTAGAAGTGGTAACAGGAAGTTGTCATAGTCTTGGTCCCAGCTCTGAGACGGCTTGTTGTATGCCCCCAGGACCAGCTGCTCTGAAACACAGAGCATAACTCCCATCACACACCCTATAGAAATAGCATACTCACACTCTTTAAAATGGGCTTTTTATACTTTACAATACAGACCATAATAACCTCATACCACACACACCCCATAATAATCACAATGACACATTAAACAGTAACCACATTTGACACATTATGTAAAAATCTCAATGACTTACTCACACATACAAAGTACCATCCATAGCCCACTGTCTAAAAATAATCTTGTGCACACAGTACAATCCACATGATCAAAAATGTCATCCACACAAATCATGCGTCTTATAATAGCACAGCTTCATTGAAAGACGTAAGCTTGATATTTCAGACCCCTTAACTGTCTTCATAAACATCCCCTATAACAACAAACAGCGCATAGTTGCACACTCACCCACACATACAGTGTTGCACACTGTATATTAAGCCTCATATTACAAGTAGAGACAGCAATAAAATTCCCAGCAATAAAATAACATAATAGCTCCACATCCCACATTTTGCGGTTCAGTTTCACTGAAGTTGTGGTTTCTGTGAGCCCAAGTTGAATGTATATACTGTATTTCTAAAATCTCTTACAGAATTTTACCTTTGCACAATGTCTTTAAAATTGCTTCTTATAACATTTTGAGTGCATGTAACAACAGCATATATTTGACAAATGGACTGCATTTGATATAAAACGGCTTTGTCATGTCTCTTATCTGCCTGCCAAGAGCACGGAGCAGCTCATGCTAGGGTTCAGTGTCTTGCTCAAAGAGTGTTATTGCCAGGGTTCCCACGGCTCATGGAATTTCTGGAATATCATGGAATTTTGGAAAGTCTATTCCAGACATGGAAAGTCAGGAAATTTAAAAAAGAAATGGGGGCAAAGTCATGGAATATCAGGGAATTGAAGCAGTTTAACATTTACTTGCCAAAATACATTAATACAAATATTTCCATGCAGCATTGGTGTATATCTGGTTATCAGCTTTACTGTTTGCTTGAGTAGACCAACTCTGTTTATTCAATGACCATTTATTAATCTCCCGCTCAAAAAAAGTAAAAGATTCTTTAACACTTTGCGGCTGCTCTGGAATTATTGATCATTATATTATACCATTCATTATAGTATAAGTCATGGAAATTCTGTTTTTTTTTTGCCAGGGAAAAGTCATGGAATTTTTCTTCTGACTGTATTGCCACGAGGGCCAGACTTGACCTGGGACCCTTCTGCTTGCTCTGCAGCCTGAGAACACTGATTAAATAGTAGAATATCAAGATTGCATCCCATTCGTCATGTGAGTGACACTTGCCACCACCCACCATGCCACCTCAAATTACACTCAACAAGAACAGGCTGCTCAGATTCCACATCTCTGTAACACACCTGGTCTGGCCACAGACGCACAGATCACCTTGCCTGTCTCATGCACAGATCATATCACGTTCGAGACTTCTTACAGGACACAGGCGTGCACATTTTCATGGTCCACTTCCCACCAATAGTGTTCTTGCATGCTTCATATCTAGAAACTTTTGTATGTTCTTGTCTTTCAGCCCTGTAGATCCAGTCCTTGTCTGCAGTCTTGAATCTTGAATCAGTCTTGAACCAGAACTCATCCTTCCTTTCTTTGCGCACCCTCTGACCATCTGTCTGTCAGCACGGGGCTTAAATGACATCCCCCTCTTTCACCACGTGCCCATTAACTATGTATCAGCCTTCATTCACCTCTCTATCGGCCTTCTCCTCCAATGTCCATTCAGTCTTTCGATTCTTTATTTGCACCTCTTTCTGTCCTTCTCTCTATCTCTGCATTCATCTCATTTTCTCTGTGATGTTATCATTGAACTGTATTTGAACTCGATGTTCTGTAGTTCACAGGTAGCTTATACTAAATGCATCCTGTTATGTGTCTAAATAGACACAGTACTTCAGATAATTTCCTAAGCGGTCACTCCGAGAGGGCTTCCATCAAATTAAAAGTCCATTGTTCCCATTCATTTCATAACTGCTTCTGTGCAGTGTCTCAAAGGGACGGCAGCTGTTGTGAGCAGATGTATGTCTGAAATGATTGGGCTGTGAGACATGTGAATGGAAGTGTTCCTACAAGTCCATTTATAAAGCGTCAGATAACCCTGCTTGACCTGTTAAAAGAGCAGGGAGTGGAGGCTACAGGCTCTGAATAAACTCCTTGGCTATGGTTGTGTCCAGCTTTGCCCATTGGTATAAATATTAGCCTCAGTACTGTTGCAAATTAAATATAGCTTTCAGTATAATAGGATCATTATCAGTCATAATACAGCCTCCTGAAACAGACGTGACAATTAGGACTTCAGTTCATGACACCAAACATACTAGTCCATCCATGTAAAACACTAATCCAATCAAATATGGGGTGCACAGACAAAACTACTCTTCCAAAAGTTCCAATGTCACGGGATGGTGCTGGGGGATTTCCTGACCATCTTTTGCTGCAGCTGCTATTCTCAGCTTCCACACATTCCAGCTATCAGCACAGACACATACTTTCCATTGGCTATCCTCACACTCTCACACAAATGCCCACACACACCCATGCTCACACACACTTGCCCTAATGTACACAGATAAACTCATATACTTGCACATAAATTACTATGTCAACCTAAACCTAACCACAGGCACGTACACAATTGGCAGATTCTCTTCTTGTTAGGCCTGTAATAATATAGGGATGAAAGCGAGGTGTCGTTTGGGGCGGGCTTACCCGTTGCTCATTGTTTACAGAATGATATCTTGTCATCAACAAAAACCTGACAATGGAGACACATGTGTGCTGTGTGTAGTCAACCAATCAGACGACAGACAAGTGAATGACAGGAAATGAAGACATTCACAGGAAACGCTGTGCACACGGTGGCTCTACCCCACGTCCCCTCAACATCAGTCTGAAAATATCAGCAGACGGCAGGATGTTTCCCAGCCCAGAAACAACCCCCGACTGGACCAGAGACTCACCCAAAGCAGTCCTGTCTGCATACCTCTGGCGGTACCCAAAACATCCCGCACATTTCAGTGACCCCTAGAAACTGCCCAGAAACACACGCGGTGCTGTTCTGCAGACACCCCGTGACCAAATGGCCCGTGTGGCTTTGAAGTGAAGCCACACAGTCAGTTTGATTCCAAACAGGAACACGAGGAAGCTTGTGAGAGAGCTGTATATCAGCAGCAAAGGTCACATGATTTATCCATGATTTATTTATTGAGCTGTGACTCAAAAGAGTTTTGATTAGTGAGTTCACTGAGAGGAGATCATCTAGTCCAAGGGGTTTATTGACTTGGTGCTGGATTAAACTGATAGCAGGTTGCATCATTAGCTTGGACACCCACATCATTTTCTGCATCAAAATATTTGTTGTTGCAGTGGAGCCAGTTAGCAAATCAATATTGACTTCACTGTGGCTTAGTGAGAGGACAGTTTTATCTATCCTGCCCATTAAGCAACTCCCACGACCATTAAGCAACTCCTAGTCATCTCCCTAGCAACAGACTGGGATAGCCGAAAATCCCTTCCCATGTCATGTTCAGTAGCAGAACTAATGGTGGCATTGTTGTAGCAACATTAGAACAATTTTGAGGCACCTTTTTGAGGCATGTTTTACTACAAGTTTTGTATCATGTTTATTTTGATGGTGTACGCTCATGTAAAAGCCAGATAAACACCTGTTGTTCACACTGACGTTAGCTGCCCCCAGATATGTGCTATCTTGCTCTGAGCTCTGGGTTTGAGCACTGCACTAAAATGTGAGAAAGCCTTCAAAGCAGAACATTAACTATATCACCAGTTACCATGTCAGCAAGCTTTTCACTATGAAGGAACTGATCTGAAGCTTGTTTGGTCACCCTATATAGTTTAGTTGTTTCTAACCCTTCACTACATTGTAAAGTTGACCATAGTTGGAGATGTGAGTACCAGGCATGTTGTGATTCATATAAGAAAGCTAGCTGGATGACCTGACTGAGGCCTGATTGTCTGTTTTCCCCATTCAGAGCAATGAGGTCACGTTAACTGATAGTAGGATCACATTTCACAGGACACCATGCACTATACACTATACCAACACTCACACACACACACACACATTTCATATCCCTCTGTGGACCAAAATCCACAATAATTAATAATAGCTGAAAATAACTGAGATATTAATAGTCTTTATCAGCTGATCCAGGTCAGATTATTGAAAAACAAGTCAAGTTGACACCTGATGTTTCACAACAACAGAAATTTGTTTTGGTTCCTGCTACTGGAAAACCATTGCACCAGAGTTACACAACATCATGTGACTTCCTTTTCCAAACCATGATGGTAACAGGGTTGCCAACTCTTACTGGTGTGAGATTCATGTGTTTATGTTCTGTCTCTATTGACTTCAATGAAGTCTATTGACTTCAATGCATCTCATGCCAACAAATACTCATACTTGGGTCAGTCTTTATCAATCACCCATCAATCTAGCCTTGAAAGTTGGCAACTCTGTGATAGCACCAAACCAACCCACTTCTGTTTTAAACTGTCAGCACAAGCAGAAAAGTCAATTAATCAGTATCCAGTCAAAACCTTTCAACACAAAGAAGAAATGACCTTAGTTTTATAAGCTTTTAGTCTGTGAATGAGAATGACACCATGCTGAGAGAATTTGTATGTATGTTTAAAATACATTTTAATTATTTGGACGGATTAAAATTATTATTATTTTTGTAAAAACTATTATAAACTCTATTCCACTATCAATGAAAAATGTTGCTCTGTGTGTTGCTTGCTTTGAAACAAAGTACTGTGAAAATAGGTTGATGGCACAACAGGTAGGCCTACTATATTCAGTGTTGATACACAGTTCTTAAAATACTTCTAAGGGAACTGCAAGCAATACGCTATCTCTACGGTATTTGGCATTGTACACCTGCTATCTCACTTGCTGTTTAACCTCTGCCACCCGTGTGTCCGAGTGTTAATCCCCCCCATCTTTAGTTCCCCGTCAGGACCTCCCCCCGGCGACTCCACTCACCGTCTCGGATCTGCACCTGGATGATCCGAATGGCAGTTCCACTCCGCGCCCGCATCAGGAACTCCCTCAGCTCATCCGTCACCACCAGTACCAAGAACATGTTTCCCCCCGAATGGCCCCTGTGCCCACCCGTCGAGCGAGGCTCTCTCTGGGAGAGAGAGAGGAAGAGGAGAGGCTGCCGCACCACGCTACAGAGGCCGAGATCGAGGGCTCTGGAAACAGAGGCAGAAAAAAAAGTCTTGTAGAGGCAGGGAAGAAGTGAGCACCGGCAGATGAGATAGCGAGCAGTGACTGGAGTGTGGGAGATATCTCTGAGGGAGCATGTGCACAAATGAGTGAGCAGTTACACAGGGAGAGAGGGCACGGTGGTTGGGGTGGGGGGTGGGGGTCTTGTAACTAGGACAGGATCATGTGTGTATGCAGCAGGAACCCGATCCACTCTGCCCCAAATTTAGCTGCCACTGACTGCTGTCTGGCTTCAGATAACGCCCTCCCCTCCAACTAACTCTGCACCCTCCACGAGCACCACACCAAGACAGAAGCCCACTTGCTAAATGTGTTAAGTCACCTGGAGAAAATGTAATAAAAAAGCAAGAGAGGATCTGGGAATATACAGAGATGCTTTATGTATGGAGGCAAATTAAAAAGAGAACTTCTAGAACTGTGAATAATAAAATCACCTACCATTCTAACTATGATCTAGTCATACATTAATACGATCATAAGGAAGGCTGGCTTTGTGTTGGGAACAGCTCTGGAGCCCAAGCTCTGGAGTTGGTGGTGGAGAGAAGGATGCTGCACAAACTCCTAAATATATTGGACAATACCTCACATTCACTACACAACTTACTGGTCAAATAAAACAGTGTTTTCAGTTTGAGGCTACGCCAACTAAGCTGTAAGAAAGACAGGTAGAGAAAGACTTTTTTACCCATTGCAATAGCACTTTATAATGACTCCCCCCTGTGCAGAGAGAGAGGAATAATTTTAGAATAATTTATGTACAGTATGTATGTGTATATGTACAGTATGTATGTGTATATATGTACAGTATATATGTGTATATATGTACAGTATGTATGTGTCTGTATGTGAATACTGTGTTTGTATGGCTTCTGGAACACTGTCATTTCCCTTTGGGGATGAATAAAATATATCTATATCTATCTATCTATACATAAACCCATGTGACACTAGAAAATGTTACTTGCCACAGTGCACCCTCCATGTTGGCAGGAGAACAAGATTCCTTTATGGTTACTGAGAATGATTATCCAATTTACAAAACCTCTGGGTTTTTGCAATCTTGTGCTTTCACTTATTCAGTCAAATTGAAGGATTTTTCTTAGTAATTTTATTTCACTCGAAACCAGAGCAATTCTAACCATAATTTTCCATTTGCTTTTGACCACATAACAATGTCAACAACCCCTGAATTGAAAAGAAACGTGTATGACCAGACCAGACAAGACCACTCATATTCACACCTTTCTGCTGTTTAATATTTTAGCACAGATTTGATCCCCTTCTTTAGTGGAACTGAGGGTATAATATATTTTGATTTAATGACCTCTACACATCTATTCATCTATGACATCAGTGGAGTATGCTCTGTAGCTTACTCAGTGCATAAATAAATAGCAAAGCCAAAAACCCCTGACTAAAGTACTAAGTATAATGGTTGTCATCATGTTATAAATATGTATTAGTGAGTTTTAATTAAAAAAAACAAACAAACATCACCAGACCCTTTGAAGAAGAAGAAAAAGAAGTAGACTGTATGCATGCCATACAGAGAACGGAGAAATTGATACTTCAAAAAGTGTCACTGACAACTCCCTGTAGGCCGATCCATATAGGCAGTGGAAACAGGTCTCTGTGTGTGTGTATGACATCACTGAGACACCCTCTGTGCTCTGATTGCTGGCAGGTGTGTAATCGATGCTAGAGAGGAGCCACGCAGCAGCGTGGACGCACGATGACTAAGCAGCTTGACTCATGACCTCTCACTGCAGCACGCTTGCCAAGCTCCTATCTGACAGCACGGATACGGGGCACATGGCTCTTTCAGCTGAGGGTCACAATCCGTCCTATTCAGGCACTAGTTTTGAGTTTTTGGTATGCTAATTAATTGTTGGACCAAAGGCTTGTGCATGTAATCTTACAGATGTCCAAAGCTCATATACATACACATGGTTTAATTAGTACTTTCTCAGAATTATCTCTGGAGTTAGTTCAACTCTCAAGCTCCTTAGAGTACAATAGATGCTATGCATCAGGGCAATACTGTGTGTCAATTGAATAATGAATGCTCACTAGATTGAATTCTCTGTATAAGCACAATAAATAATGAAAGAGAGGGCCAGGACTCAGAAGTGGCATTTTATCCTAGTGAGTGCACTTCCACTGCTGGTTTGAGGTGATGGTGTCTGGCTCAGACCTGGGGAGTCAGGCTTACAGTTTTTTGTGAATGCTTAAACACAACTGTGATTCTTATAGCACAATTTCTAAAACTATTAATACATATAGCAAAACCACTCACTGAGTTTGCAAAACTAAAAGCACAAACACTGCTTTGCACTCAGTTTGCAATTTTGTAACACACACTTTGCACAACTGTAGACACAATTCACTGCACCGCACTCTTTTTGCAGAACTGTAAACACAACTCATGCTTTACACTCAATTTCCAAATGATCAACACACTCCTAGCAAATCTATACACATGTATGGCTATTATTTTCACTATTTTGCCAACTCTCTGGCACACTTTCTCATGTGAAAACTTTTTTAGATAATTAGTTCACTTTGCAATCAGCCTAAGCACTATAAATAAGCCACAGGTAATGTACAATGGGTACAATGGAGGGGCAGGAAGAGTGGGAAGAGTAAGAAGGAGGATGAGGAGGGGGAAGAGGAAGGGTAAGAAGAGCAAGAAATAGCCCTTTTACAGGCAAAGAAATCAGTCTACATGTGGGGATATTGTCATGTCAGGCCTGGATACAGCATTCCAGAATATATTTTCCCCGGTGCCTTGGACTAGGACATTGCATGTGATGTAGGCTAAATTTTGAGAGAGCGACCGATGTAGACTGATTTGTTTTGTCTCAGTGAAATTGCTATTTTGTGTTTTGACTTGGAAAAACATACTTGTGTTTGTTTTGATGTGTGTAAATAAACACCAATACTTGAAGTTTGGATCCCTGTATGTTTACAGAACTATGACAAAAGTATGACCTCAAACTGACAATGTCTACCTTGTGCACAGAGAAAGCAAAAGCCAGATGTGTTTTTTATTCATATCATCAGTGTGTAGTTGGCACATTGTGTGCAAAGGATACTGTTAAAAACCTTGGTGTATTAATTGACAGTGATCTAAATTTCAACAGCCACATGAAAGCGATAACTAAATCAGCTTTTTACCACCTCAAAAATATTGTCAAACTCAGAGGGCTGATGTCAAAACATGACTTAGAAAAACTCATTCATGCATTTATCTCCAGCAGGGTTGATTACTGCAATGGACTGTTCACAGGCCTTCTAAAAAAAAGACTATTAAACAGCTTCAGGTGATACAAAATGCAGCAGCTAGGACTCTAACAAAAACTAAAAAGAACTGACCACATTACTCCAATTCTTAAGTCCTTGCACTGGCTTCCAGTAAGTCACAGAATTGACTTTTAAAGCACTATTGCTTGTTTATAAATCAGTAAATGGAGCAGGACCTAAATACTTGTCAGACATGCTTCAGCAGTACACACCTTCTAAGTCCTCTCAGGTCCCAGGTGAAAAACCTGCTAGTAAAACCTACAGTTAGAACTAAACATGGTGAAGCAGCTTTTAGCTGCTATGCTCAGCTGTGGAACCAACTTTGGGATGACATTAAAAGGCCCCAACTGTAGCCAGTTTTAAATCTAGACTTAAGACCAAACTGTTCTCAGGCGCTTTCTGCTAACTGTGCCGAAGTTACAAATTCTGAATCTGCCTCGATAATTATTCTACTTTGTCTTTTATTACTTTTTTTACTACTTTTTGCCTTTGTTTTGCTTACTAATTATTCTTTATTTTAAATGATTTTTACCTTGTGTTTTATGTTTTCTTTTAATTATGATCTTTACCTTTTAACTATTCTTTGACTATATTGCCCTTCTATGCTTTTATTTGTTATTATCGTTTGGTTTTGTTTATGTAAAGCACATTGAATGACCTCTGTGTATGAAATGTGCTATATAAATAAACTTGACTTGACTTGACTTGACTTGACTTACTATTGTGATGGCTTGTGTTTACTGTTTGATACGAAAACACCATTTTTACGAAGGTGTGAAGAGTTAAGCAAGGTGTGTTCGCTTTTGCAAGAGAACTACAATGTTTTGCTGATTGGGTGAAAGGTTTTCCTATTTGTGTGTAGAGTTTTGCAAAAAAAGCCATAGTTACAAAAAATGTGCTTAAGCAATCAGAAAAAACTGTAATAATGCAGGACCACACTGGTGTCACCGGGCACAAGTCAAACATTGTCTGGCTATTCGACTCATTCACCTGGCTGCCAGAACAAGGTTACAGGGTACACTTGCCATCCCACTTCAGTCCAGCAGATGGTGGTAATGCACTCCGTTTGCAAACTGCCAAAAGGTTACTCCAAAGTTTTTCTCCAGACTGGAATGCTCAAAAATGCTAAAAATGTACCTGAAATAGTCAGAAGGGTTTGAGGATCATGAAAATGTGCCCAAAATTCACATTCCTAACTCTGTAGACTCAAGACCTTAGCATATGTGATGAATTTCTGAGCTATGGCCAATTGACTTCAATGGAACAGTCGCTGCCTCTGCACTGCATGAAGGGGGATTTTGACCCTCCCTCGTGCAATCCAGGTTTTTATACAGTCTATGCTCCTGATGAAATATCTTGCTCCGCCATATACAATCTTTGGTTACTCTGCCAGGCCAGCGAAACCTTCTTTTTCTGTGATCTTTTTTGTTTTTGGCAGTTTGCATACGGAACGCATTACCACCATCTGCAGCTGGACTGAAGTGGGATGGCAAGTGTAGGCCTACCCTGTAGCCTCGTTCTGGCCGCCGGGTGAATAAGGCAAATGGGGCAGCTACTCATGCACACCTCAAAATGTATCCATTGATCGTGTCCAAAACCATTTACAATACAGTTAAGGTGCCTTACATTAGTATATAGAGTGCCTTTTAATCCTTAAAGGTGTAGGTTTTTGAACGTTCTAAGTTCCGCAACAATTGAAGGTTCTAAAATTCTATGTTGAATTCAATGAACCTAGATATTCTTTAGAACGTTCATTTCTCAACATTCCCATCCTTTAAGGGTTAATAACAACACGGCAGCTATTCACTTGGTCCATTTCTTTTGCCATAGTGTTACTTACAGAAGGTCATGAGTTTCCATAGCAAAAGGTGAAGTCAGAGATGTATCGGAAGGGACCTGCCAGGCTGACCAAAGGGTTGAATATAACTGACAGTACAAAGGCGTTATATTTGAGGACAGCTCTTGTGAAGTAGTTGCCGTAAGGTATTCTCAAAATTGGCAACCTCAGTTCAACATTCAGTTCAGTCCATTGTGTTTGGTACAGCTGGATGAATTTATACACCATCAGTTACAGTGGAAGTGCAGCACAATGACAGGCATGGTTGCTGTATGGAAAAGGGAGGATTCCTTCTCATACGTTAAAGTGCTCTGATGCTCATGTGTGCATCTTCTGCTGAATGAAATCCTTTAATGAATATTATAACTGTTCTTTACATGTTCTGCTAAAAACTGTGTAAACTGAACACATGATGTTACTTGCATTATAGTTATTAGAGGAATGTTTTATCTGCAAGTTGGAAGAGAATGGATTTAACAAATCTGATACACTTTCAGATTAAATGATTTATTGATAACAATATAAAAAGGAACATAATCAAACATCAAACAACATATGAATCTCCTGATGATAACCTATTTACATCCTTAAGCGAGTAATTCTTAAGTCCAACTGAGAATTGCAACTCCAGGGGGAAAGAAGCCACATGAACACTGCCCCCTCTTGTCTTGGAGTGGAACATCCTGTATTCAGCCATTGTAAGGTGGCACTCGTTCTCCTTTGCAGTCTGAACTGCTGTTAATCGTCAATGGTTGGTAACCAGAAAGCCTGCAGGAAGAGGACACATACATTCAGACAGATCCCACATTGGAAGCTTTTATGAGCCAAGGACCCCTCTGCTTAAAAGTACACTACAGTAATAGTGATACCTAAGTATGGGAATAATTGCAGTTAAATTAAAAAAGAGCAACTTTAAATGGTTGTCTCGGAGTTTCCATTTCCACACAGACTGAGCTGTTCAGGCTTTGCTTGCTACTCTATACTCTATTCTAAAAGTTGCACTCTATACGTGCAACTTTTAAATGGATGAAATTAATTTCTGTTCAACGTGGTAGGGATGTAACGGTATGAAAATTTGGTCACTAAAACCGTGAGGTTAAATGATCACGGTTTTCGGAATTATCGCGGTATTTTTAAAAATGTGTTCAATATGTTCAGAAAGCACTGATAGGCCTATACAAGCTAAAAAATGGTTTCAAAAAAGTCTATTTCTGTTATTTGGATTCAATGAGTGAGACCAAAGTAAGTGTTTGAAATAAAACTTTAGGCTATTGTATTCTCCTGATAATGTGAGTGGAATGGATTTAATGTGGACGGCCGCGAACATAAAAAGACGCAGAGTGGCTACATGATACAGTGTACGTTTTGCGGTGAAAATGAAAATGCCTTTTAAAATCATGTGTAGCCTAATCCGAATCGCAGTTGAATCCATTAGACAACAGAATCAGTAAGGTACCAGTTTTGTTTCATTGTACCAGGCCTACTGTATGTCAAAAGCACAAGGTTTCCACACTGTGATAATCAACCGTGATAATTATGATATTTGAAATTAGTACCGTAATTTTTATCGTCAACATTTTTAATTGGAGTCTTGTGTCATTTGAAATGTCCTTGTCCCATAGACAGATGTTTTTCCGCTAAACAGAGTAGCCAGAGTAAAAATTGTCATCCTACTAATAAAATCGTATTTTCTGCGTAAGCCTGGATATCACCCTTGATTATATCATCTGGCTGCACAGCTACAGTAACTACTCTGTTAAAGTTAAGCGATTTTGTTTTACCCTCACTAAAACGGAGGTGATTGTGACAAGGTTTACAAGTTGCGAAAACCAGCTGGCTGCGTTAGTAAATGTTTTTTTTTTTGAGGAAAAAGCTGAAAAGTGGACTAAATTGGCGCTATTGGAATAAACTGTCAGTTATATTCAACACAATTAACATCATACAAAGATTTGACTATACTGAGCACGCACATCCACAGCATCTGCACTCAGGTGGTTTGCGTATATTGCGCAGCACAACATTATTCACAAATTGTTTTCTATGGCAAAGGAAGCAGATATACTATAAACTAGTCCATGTGAGCATGCAAGAGAAAGTACATCTCACCATGTTGGAGCAGGCGCTGGCAAAAGTCATGAACTTGGGGTTAAACTGTAGACAGGTGACGGGTCCTGTGTGTTTGCCATCCAGCAAAGCCACCTTCATCCCACTCTCTGCATTCCAAACGTGGATCTTGCCGTCCTCAGAGCCTTGAAGGCAAGCACAGAAAGGAAACCACTCACTGCGTTGTGTTCTTCAACTCAAACATATATTCCACTGAGCTTATCTGGCCACCAGGTGGCTCTACACATCAAAAGATTAACAATCGATGACTCACCGATCATTATAAACTGAGAGTCCGGCGTAAACGAAGCCTCCAGAATCACCCCTTTGCTGTTGTTGTAGCCCTACAGAAGTGAAACAAATAAACACCAATACAAATATTATGAAGATGGAATTTAAAACACTGAATTTGATACAGTTGAACAGCATGAATGTATTTTTCATAATAAGCTGTATAATTTTGCCAGGAATACTATTTCCATCCCTTACCCCAAAAGAATGAAGAACAGCCCCCTTGAAGGCATCCAGGAGGCGCAGTGTTCCCCCATTGGTGGAAACCAGGATCAGCTTCCCGTCATTACTAAACTTCAGGCCGGTCCACTCACACGTGCGTTCATAGGGCAACTTAAAAGTGGCAAAGGGACCCTGCAGGAAAAGAGGACTTAGTTGTGAAAACCTTCAGAATAAGACAATTTGGTGTGTCGATCACTGTCAGCAGTATTCAATGTTTTATCTTTTCTGTATGAAATAGACTAACACAATAACACAATAAAGCAGTCACTTAACACTAGCCCCTTAAAGCATCTGGTCAGGCCATAACTGACCCACCATAAGTCTCAGCCATCATCCTCACCTTGTCAAATGAACGCAAGTCATAAAGCTTCACCATCTCGGAGTTGACCCCTGCTGCGAAGATCAGCCCCTCTGGGTCGAAGGAACACACTGGCTTCCCCTGTAGGTGCATCAGGCCCTGTGGGTAGGCAGAGGAGGTTCAGAGCACTCACCATCAGGAGGCAGATGTTTCAATAAGAAGGAATTGTGCCATCCACCAAACACTACAAGATCATTTAAACTCTGGGATGTTTTTTGTACAAAAAAAGGAGGAAGAAGAAAAGGAAGCATGTCCTGATCACTGGGCTCCCAATTCTCTGAAATCACTTTACTTGGTGGCAGAATGCCCTCCACTCAATGAAGAGATCTGCCAGTCTGGACTGTGACCGACTCACCTGACAGTTCGGGGAGCGGAGGTCCCAAAGTCTAATTGTTTTGTCCAGCGAGCCAGAGATGAAGGTATCATCCACAGGTGACATGGAGAGCGCCACCACCCTGAAAGACCCCGCCAGAAGAAAGAGACCCTCTGGATGGTGAATCTTTCTCCTTACATACATTCCATAGATTCCAGTTAGTCATCTGGTGAGTCCTTACCTTTTGTTGTGTCCAGGAAAGTACCGGATGTACTTGTTGTCATGTAGAGAAAGGTACCGAATAGTGTCTGCAAAAGGATAATGGTGTTCAACACATAACAGGCCAAAAACACTGGCACAAACAATCAGCACCACATACTACGGCAGCATGAACTATTGACATCCACAGTGCACAAAAAGCATCATCTGGATTGCCTGGTGACTTTAGCAAGAAGCACACAGAGCAGGGGAAGATGACATGGCTCCACCCTGGGCAAGGCAGAAGCATGTACAGTTAGCTCCAGTAAAGGGCGGAATCACAGACCCTCAAACTGTACAAACAACTACCTCAGACCAGGGTGGGCACGGACAGGCTCCCAACAAAGGCAACAACAGCGCACCTTTGTAAGACCAGACTCACTCCACCATCAACACTGCATGATAAGGCCTACTCCAGAAGCACTTGTCTACACACATGGGAGACATCAGATGACATATCCTTGAGAAGTCAGCAGTAATTAGATATGTTTAAAAATGGTCAAAGTTCTCATAAGAGGTTGACATACCATCAATTTTGTTTGAACTGTAGACAACTGTGTTGGCTGCATGTGTGTATCTAATGAGGTCCACTCCATACTTCTTGCTGTACAGGGTTCGCTTTGGTCTAAGTCAGAAACAACAGTGAACATCAGTGACTCAAGCAGATACAAGTACTCCAAGTCTGAACAATCACTGAAATCAACATTACTAATCATATCGTTGAGTAACGTTACTGTATTTATTACAAGTAAAACGTTAACGTTTGGGCATATCCCACAGGGCAGCTATCTTTTCTGGCCACTGGTACATTGTGAGAAATGTCAAAAACTACTCCATGGGATGCTTTGGACCATACTGTTGACTATGGAGAGAGGTGTGGCAGCTAAGTTACCAATGGTCGCCACTGCGTAGCTACAGTGAAAATCCTCGTGCTCATGGGAAATGTTCATTTGAATAGCTAGCTAGCTTTACGCTCATGAGCTAGCACTAGCTGGTTCAGCTATGGAACACGGCAAAACACGCCCAATTTAATAACGTTAGCTGATAAAATATCACTTCTCGAGCAAAACCCTCACTACTGGCAAAGGGTGTCAGTCGAATTTCATACAGTACAGGATGTTTAGGGTCAAACAAATGTACAGTACGGCTGCTTGCTAGCTAGCTATCTTACCCGCCAGCTGAAAACCTCAGCTAACGTTTACTAGCTAAGGTTGGTAACGTTAGCCTGCATGTACTATGGACAAACGTTAGCCCTCACGCTAATCTGTCTGATTATGATTCACAACACAATGTAGCTAAAATCCCCCTTACTTTCCCTCCTGACAGTCATATAAGACTATCGAGTCGTCGTCGCTGCTTGATATCACCGTCTCGCCATTCGAACTGAAGTCAAAACAGTTGATTTTGTCCGAATTCTCTCGAAACACCTTAGCTACCCTGAAACTCCGCAACACATTGTCCGTGAGCTTCATGTCCTTTGTGCCTGTTAGGGCCCAGGCCTCCCTATTTATCTTACAATTGTAAGGATGCCAGGAACAGGTATACAATTCTTGGATTATTTTTAGAAACTGGATATTTTAATGGTGCAGCGCTGGAGAACAGATGATTCAGGCAACACCAAAACGCGCATTTGATTGTGTCCGCGTTAGCTACCGCTACAGAAGTGGCGGCAGATGAGGCACATGAAATACAGTACCGTGAAGTTAACAACTTCCGGTTAACTGGCAACCACAACAGCCAAAATAAGAGTCCTATGTCCCGATGTAACCACCGCAAGAAGTAGGCGGGTCAATATATGAAAAAAAAAAAAAAAAACACCTAACCTCAAAAAAATTGATACAAAAGGTTTTTCAACTGATTATGATACCTTTAGATGTACTTAATAACATATTAAAAGTCTAGTAAAATCTGACCCCAGTAAAGGGGTCATTTTCAAGATGGCGTCCAAGATGGCACCAGAAGCTAATTTGGGATATCTGAAGCATTAATCAGCCTAGGAAAGTGTTTTTCGTGTTTAATCAGATTTAGAGGTCACTGATTCATATATGTCACACTAAAATATCAGTTCATCATTTTCAAAGACTTATAATTTTCAAGACGGCGTCCAAGATGGCCACCGGAAGCTAATTTTGGCTATATCTGACGAATTATTCAGCCTAGGAAAGTGTTTTTCGTGTTTAATCAGATTTAGAGGTCACTGATTCATATACGTCAGACTAAAGTATCAGTTCATCATTTTCAAAGACTTGTCATTTTCAAGATGGCCACCAGAGGCTAATTTTGGCTATATCTGAAGCATTATTCAGCCTAGGAAAGTGTTTTTCATGTTTTATCAGATTAAGAGGTCACTGATGACCTTTTTTAGTGTTCTTATAGTAGGACCTGAGGATGCATGATGTTTTCTCTCTCAGTGTCACCATGCCTTCAAAACCTTTCCCTTCTGTGAAACATATGTCATTCCCGTACCGCTCCCTCAGTTTAGCTTTCAGATACTGATTACCGAATGGAATGGAATCAACCTCAATCAAATACTCTTTCATGTTAGATCCAAGTACAGAGACAGTCAACTGTCCTAATTGTGTGCATTTCTGCAAGACACTCCGCTGTTCATGTAGAAGATGGATTACCTTGCACTGCTGCCTGTGGAACGTGTCAAAATGAACAATGTGACAATCCACACAAGTTCCTTTCAGAGGATGATGAATAATGATATAATAATTATTTCTGATCTACTTATGCATATAGTTTAAGATTCAGTTTAATTAGCTCCCCCCTAATGATAGATGCCAACAATTATTGATCTACACAAATAGACAATGCATGCCTATACAGTACATGGGTCATGGTTCATTAATGTCATAAAACAGCCACATACTCGCAAACTCTACTCTACATATTGTAAAAGCATATACCCTGTACATGAAATATAACATTAATCAACAAAATAACATTTCCATCTTCCTCCACACCAAGCATAATACATACTCTATTCTGTATAGGCAAATATAGTGTAAAACCGATACATTTTGGCATATACAGTCCAGGGAAAACAAATGAAACACCCTAAAATACATATTTTCTGAAAGCATATAATCTGTAGATAAGATATAGCACCATTTAAAACATGTCCCATCTTCCTCCATGAATGCACAATACAATGCCCTCTATTCTGTATAGGCAAATCTAGTGTAAAGGGGATATATGTTGGCATGTACAGTCCAGGAAAAACAAATTAAACACTCTAAGGGTCATTCCACGTCAATTCAACCAGGGCCCACGCACTTAGGTCTCAAAAAATTCTGAAAAAATTACCAGGTGTACCTATGTTACCCAGGAGACACACTGTAAAATGACTCTTATGTAAGATCAATACATTCCAAGATACAGCCAATTTTACAGGGGGAGGGGGGTGTCGATTTTGTTCGGCCTCTTTTTTTTTTGTCAAAGTTCACAAGCCCACAGCGCAAGAACTAAACCATGTAGGAGGCTCAAATTTTGCATGCTGGTACATGAATAGGAATAGTATGTAGCAAAATCGTCACGTTTGGTCTGGATAATCCTGCATGGTCATAGCTGTCCCTCAAAGTTGATACAAATTTTATTGGAGTTTTTGGCTGGGCTCTGTTTAAGCCTTCAGAAGACATATTTGTACTCAACATAGGCTCTTGATTTATTTTCCTTACTGAGATAAGTAGAAACCCTTTACTATTGGGGAAGAGTTAATTCTGCCTGCTGGTAAAGGCATGTGCAATGAACTCCTTGGGGAGGCTGCAGCTAAAAAAAAATAGCTCAGGTACCGCTTTCTGCAAGCACTGTCCTATAGGCGAATTGATGATATCTCAGAGGATATTGAGGCACAGTTGTTAGAGAGGGTGAATGGGTCACCGTGGTACGCTATCCAAGTTGGTTGGTTGCAGGTCACTGGCCAGAGTGTTTGAGTTGCGAGAGCCGCTGCAGAGATTTCTTACAGAAAAAAAGTCACCGTTAGCTGCATATTGTAGTGATGAGGGCTGGGTGTCAAAACTCGCTTACCTGTGTGACATATTCGGGTTGCTTAATGACCTCAACCTGTCACTACAGGGGAGAATGACGACTGTCTTTAAACTGGCAGATAAAGTCGCTGCATTTAAAGCCAAGCTTGATTTGTGGGTACGACGAGTGGATCGGGGTGTAGGCTTATTTGATATATTCCAAACAGTAGTGGGGGTTTTGGGAGAGACTGAGGCAGGGCCCTTTCTCTCGCAGCTGGTGCGCGATCACCTTGTTGTGCTTTCAAATGAGTTTGAGCGTTAGGCTACTTCCCATCCTCCAAAGATCCAAGGCAAACCAATGAGTGGGTCCGCAACCCATTTGTCAATATCCCGAATAGTCCTAACTTAGCGCAGGAGGAAGAGCAGTTGATCGAAATTGCAAATGACGGTGGTCTTAAGAGTGTGTAGGCTATGAGGAAACCTCTCTGGCGGGTTTTTGGATGAAAACCAAAGCAGAATATCCCGAGATAGCCGTAAAAGCGCTGAAAACGTTGCTACCATTTCCCACCACGTATCTATTCGAGGCAGTTTCGGCAATGACTACGACTAATTGCGCAATCGACTGGACATTTCAAACACACTGAGGGTGTCACTGTCTTCCATCACCCACAGATGGAACCTGTTGCAGGGAAACAAGCACAGGGCTCCCACTAATTATATTCGTAATGCACGTTTAGTTCCCATGTTTTGTACTTAGTTGTTTAAGCGCTTATGTGTTATTGCTTATGTGTTACAAGTTTCCAGTTTACAAGTTTCCATAGTGTAGTGGTTATCACGTTTAGCCTAGAAATCTAGACGCACCCTAGCGGCTAGTCTAACTCTCCGTTGGCTTGTGAGCTCGAAAAATTAAACTTCTATCAGGCCAATCAAATAGTGTATAGAGTCGTTAGGCGGGCTTAACATAATGATTGATGGCAGAGTTGCAACTGTTTGGCTTGGATTCCCTGCTACTTGAAAACAAATAAGATAATGTTGCTGTTGGCGAACAGTGTGACACGAGTTTAGCTTTTATTAAGTTGGAAAAAGTTTGAACTAGCCAACTAGCTCCGCTGGTGGGAAACGCATGGGACTCATAGCGCTGTCCTATTGTGTGCAGAGAGAATTTGAAAGACAACCGATTATCCCGCCCCTCGGATTGAGCACTGCGAAGGGTGTGCCCAGACCCTATTTTAATGTGGGTCTGGCTCGTCAGGCTATATCACGTTCGCCTCACACGCAAAAGGTCCCCAGAAACTGGGTGGAAACAAATTTTTTAGGGGCAGCCGTGGCCTTCTGGTTAGCGCTTCAGACTTGTAACCAGAGGGTTGCCGGTTCGAACCCCGACCAGTAGAAATGGCTGAAGTGCCCTTGAGCAAGGCACCTAACCCCTCACTGCTTCCTGAGCGCTGCTGTTGTTGCAGGCAGCTCACTGCGCCAGGATTAGTGTGTGCTTCACCTCACTGTGTGTTTCACTAGTTCACGGATTGGGATAAATGCAGAGACCAAATTTCCCTCACAGGATCAAAAGAGTATATATACATATATACACATATGTCTAAAGTGTATTTCTACATGATAGCAAGTTGGATCTTGTAGCTTTGTGATGTTATAGCCTCTTAAGTAGACCTCATATTCATGAAAAAGCAGACCTCCTGTTTTCACTAATGCTACATTGCTTGAGTGATATCTCCTGAGCAATTTCAAGGATCTTCATAAAACCTGGCAGAGTTAATCACTGTGATTGCTAGACTTGATTAACATGAAAAGGTTCAACTACCTCAACTAGTTCAACTACCTAAACTATATATTTTCTAAAAGCATATACCGTGATTTTATTTGACATGATTAAGGTTGATTGAAATCTTTACAATACTAGAACCTAATGGTTAATAAGATAACTGGTATATAGATTATGTTATCAATGAGCATGTTTAGTGCCTGGGATCTGTCCATGTAAAACAATGTTTTTAGACCCCCCCCCCCCCCATGGATAAAATTCTACGAAACTTGGCATACCCCCAGAGAATGTCAGGTTAATCATACACATAAAATTTGGTGCAGTTCTGAACATTTTAACTGAAGAGAGGGGCGATTAAAGCAGAATGATATTGCATTTTCATTTTTTGAGACCAACATGCCAACATGCAAAAAATTCTTCATCCTCGGTGCCACGGTTCAGGTAGTTATTTAGGAAAAACTGCATTTTTTGGGTTTCGGGGGGTCCAGCATGGGGGAGTGGCCCCCGGGGACCAAACAAAATTTTTCTGTAAAAGTGTAGTGGGGCTACCTACCCACCAAATTTCATGTGCCCCGGTGTTTCGTGTTTCGGGTATCATTGACCAAAATTTCAGGAAGTAGATGACGGGGGGGGAGAGAAGAAAAAAAACTTTGAGAATCACTATATGACCGCTTCGCTAGCGGCGGTCATAATTATAGCCTAGTTAGCACACCTCTGGATGATAATAATGCTAGCCGCCAGCCTTGTCAAAGGTAACTTAGCTAACATTTTGCTGAGCCTACCTTAATTAGACAAACAGACAATAACAGAAAAACCCCGTTAATAAATTGACTACATGTGTTCTACATGTGTGCAGCTTGAAACAAAATGTCTCCAAAAGTATGTTGAAGGTGGTTACATTTATTTCCATTCCAATATTTTCACAAACTACATTTCCGTTTGCACTTGTAAGCTCTTTCTCTCGTTTTCCTACTGTTTTGAACTTCTCTATTTATGTTTGAATGCCCAAAAAAGGAAAAATCATAGGGGGTATTCCAAATATTACTTTGGTGTTAGGGTAGCCTACGCTGCACATGTCATAGACAGTGACTGGTAACTACAGTCATTTGCATTTATCATGCTAAAAATCTGACACCAGGCACTACGCTTATGCCTGAGCCAAAGAGAAAGTTATAATAAAAGAGAGATGTTGAACTTTAGTCTATAATGTTGGTTTGGCTCTTCATTAATTCTCTCATCTTCCAAACTTGTTTTAAAGATGTTCATAGCAAAAATGGATGCATGTGATTAATTTAGATTAATTCATCACAGAGTATGTACGGTTAGTGTTTTTGACATTAAGAATAAAATAAAATACATCTTTTGTATTACAACCGTTAAATCTGTGTCTGTATTGCATATTCAAACCTTAATGCAATATAGACTGATGGATATTTCCAATAACCGGAAATTCTGGAGAAACATTTAGTCAACTAAGTCCACTGCAGATTTAGTCGACTAAAATCTTCTAATATTTGTTCTAAAACAGACTAAAAGACTTAAGACTAGACTAAGACTAAAACTCTTATGATATTTAGTCGACTAAAACTAGACTAAGACTAAAAGATTTCAGATGACTAAAATATGACTAAAACTAAATGGTGTGTTATTCTAAATACTAAGACTAAATCAGAATTTGCTGTCAAAATTAACACTGCAGCCAGGTACACTACAATAACACCTGCGACAGGAGGCGGCCATGTTGCGTCTGATCACCTGATGTAAACAGGAAGCGACTGTACACTGCTTCGTTAGGCTTGTTTGAGATCAACTGCGTCTGACTTTGTCTGGCTTTCTATGTCAACGTGATCTTCAGAGGCTAGCCGGGAGGAGCTACAACAGAGGGAAGCTCATCCTGGACAGACAGGCTACAGTCTGCCTGACGTGACTCGCAGGAGATATTGCGGAACTTTGTTTGCAATAAATACAGCAGAACTTTCATTCTTACTCATTAAAATGAGCATGATAACTGACGAAATAAATTCTTATGATGTAGTTTAAATAAACCACTGTTGTCATACAGTTAACAGGCTTGCATTGTAGCACATAAATTCAATATCAAATGTTTTCTCTATATGTGTGTCTATCTATTTAGCTAACAGCAGAAAATAACAGAATATCCAAACGTTTTCAGTAGGCTAGCCTACCATTGTTGCAGAAATCACATATAAGAAGGTATCCCTTCGATTTCTGATCATTTTCGCATATTCCAACATAAGGAAGCAGCATGAGACACCAGTCAAAATCGTCATGAGGAGATTCCTCCCAAATGGCCCTAACACGTCTTTGAACTGACGTCATGAGGGCATGTTTCAGCTTGTGCAGATCGTGGAAGGCAACTGCAAGATCTGTCTGCAGGCTAAGACTCCCGCGATATTTTAAGGTCATGTGACATGGTGACACGGTGGTAAGTCCCTCCCCGGCTGACAGCAGTCGGACAGGATTTCTAACCAGCAAGCATTGCGTCCATCCCATTATGCATTGTGTTCAACCCAGCATGCATCACATCAAGTCAGATCTGCACAGATCTGCATGAAGTCGAACAAGCCTATTGATTCGAACGTTCGAAAACCGGAACTGTGACATAGGCCTATTGACTCCCATTCATTTTGCACTCATGGCGATCGCATCCAGAGGAACTCTGGTGGAACTGCAACCAAAATTCTGTACAATGGGACTTACAGTTTTTGCCCGTTGCTTGAACACATTTTGCAAAACTTCGCTCATTGTGCCAAAACTCTACACACAAGTAGGCCTAAACATGACACAACACTGTTTACATCTGTGTCAAATTGAAACTCTACTATTAAAACCTAAACTCTGCTATCAAAACCTAACAATCCTTTGTCAAAATGTCACTCTGATGACAAAATGATGCACACTTGTATCATATGAATACACTTTCAGATTAGCAGCAACACACTAGTGTACTTTATATAAAACACTGCAGTCTTTCATTTTCACTGCTTTTATTCAGTTTATCAGTTAGCATTCTGTGAAGCTCAATGTGACACCTTAAAGTTTTTTGTTATGTTTTTTTTCCAACAAAGGTTTTGATAAAAACCAAAAATGAAAGTCCGGAAAGGTTACAAAACAGGGTTCCTACACATTTTCCATTTCGAAATTCCATACTTTTTCCATACTCAAATGTTCAAACTTCTCGGTAGATTTTTCTGACCATATTCTAGATATTGTCAATGGAGTGTTCTACTAGCATTGTGAAGAGCTGTATAATAATGTTTATTATTAACTTGTTAGCCCTCAGAAAACACTTGCCCATTGTTGGATACTTTTCGATGGGGAAGTGCTGTGTTGGAAGGTGCACTCACATTTGATACAGCACACAACATATGTTGGAGACTAGTGCACTGCTGGCAGAGGCCTCAGAAATCACCGTAAACAGTATTATTTGTTTGCAATAACAGTTTATCAGATAATGCAGTATCCATGTCTTGGTAACTTTTACAAAATCAAAAAAGTCTACCAGTGTTTTAGCCAAAAATAGCAGAGCTAGGTATAGGGCACGTGCATAGAACTGGGGTTTTCGATTTGGTTTTGGTACCAGGGTCCCCTTGTGGGAGAGATTTTTCGAGATTTTTTGAGGACCCCCATTCAATTGAGTCATTTTTATTTTGTTATTTGTTATCATGTAGGGCGGCTAATTACTGTAAACATGATGCCTGGAATGTGTCAATAGAATGTGTTACGTTTTTATATGTTATGTGTCGGCTGGTGGGAGTACACGAGCCGAGTCAAGATGTAGGTGGTGGTACACAGGAAAGAACGCTTAGGAACCGGTGCTTTACAGTACAGTAAATGCAGTAATGCAAATATAAAACAAAAATAAAACCAAAAATACACTACTGTAAAACAGGCTTAGATGTGGTGGACTTGTGGTAACCTTGTCCTCTACCTCTGCCTCTCGCTCTCCCTCCATCCATGCTTGCAAAGTTCTTGAAATGGCTAAACTGAGGGCTTTTTGTAGCTGGCTGATTGGTGTTCAGTTTTGCAAGTAAGTGCCTTCAGGTGTGTATTTGAGTGGTTGCAATTACCCGATGTGTTTTGTATTTTGGATACATGTGTTTTCCAAATGGCACCCTGTGATTTTATTTTTGAACGAAGTGTCTTATGTATGAAGTAGAGTGTAGTATGCAGGACCAAGTGTGTTGCTTGTGTTACTTTAGTCTAAGCATGGGTCTATATTGTTCAAGCAACGGGCAAAAACTGTAATACGGAGTGGCCAGGCTCTCCGTAGACGGGCTCTGGATGCATCCTATGTCACCCTTCCTGCTTCCAGAAAGCGGAATAGGGAATCCGAACTTCCGGTCGTTGCTAGTACGCTTCTGGCAACGATAACAACAATGGCAGCCTCCAAACACATTTGTTCTTGCAAGGGGGCAGGCGAACGTTCGGAGAGCATAGACACTATGGCGGATCTGAGGCTAAATAGTAGACCAGTTCCACCTAACCATCCCATTGAACCCCATTCAATTTGGCGCCACTTTGACATCAAATAACGTTACAGCTGAAGTGTTTTAAGCCTTTATATGAACTTTTTCTATTTTCGGAGTAATACAACATTGTGTGATTGGCGTCATAACCTCGTAACTGACTTACCGGCTGAGTAATAAACTTTTTTCCGAAACCAATGCTAAAGTGACGTAATTTACGTAATGAGCATGCGACCAGAGCGGGTGAAAGCGTCGCACAGGAGCAAATTAACTGTATCCTCTGTATTAGAACAAAAGCATCGGACCACAACATTTCAGCGAAGCTTTGATGGATTGACAGTAGGCTATGAATATGGCAAGTGCTGTTTATATGAAATCACATTTAACGAACAACTAGGACATTTAAGAAAAGTAAATGTGGATGTGGTGGTAACGAAGTAAGGGGCTACATACCCAATCTCTCGGTGCAGCTATCACAAGAGTTACACGAGTCAGACTACGTGCCTACGTTACATCTACGTCCCCTGAGCCTGCACAGAAAGGTATATTGTTGTACACTGTATTCTCCATAAAGAGTAAAGTAAATTATGTACTTATTTCTGGAATTGACGTCACTTCCTGGACTCGTCTGAGGTCTCTCAATGACTTAACCCCTACTGGCAGAAAGCCTCGTTGACCAATAGGAAACGGTTGAAATTTGCTTCACCCGTCTCGACTGAAGTCTACGTGATGTCCATATCTTTTACTGTCTATGAGTGCACCGGGTTGCTCTAACCGCCGTCACGTCATCCGGAGAAATAATCTTTGGTCACCGCTGTTTTCCGGTTCCCATTGACTTACATTGAACACAACAAAACGTCAATTAGGCTATGTGCTAAAACTAACGCCGCTGACTTATGCCAGCAAGCATTCCACTTTGATAAGAAACTACATTTTCGTACAACATATATACAGCAAAAATAACAGAATTTGCGTTTACAATGTTGTGTATTTGTTAGTGTGTTAGTCTCTTTGGTTGTACCTCATGTGTTTATCCCTGTGTTGATGTGTGTGGTAAACCCTTATTGTGTGTTACATGTGCGGCTGAGACTACCCCTGTGTTGCCCTATGTAGTGTCTGTTTACCTTGATGCCTGTTCCAATAAATGGCCGTCCTGGCCAAAGGTGATCCTTGTCTGCGCTGCCTTACAAAGCCAAAGAGCAGTATCTGCAAAAATGCCAAACTGAGAAAAACAGCTTTTTGTGTTTTCCTTACAGCAAGTATAAGCATCAAATTATATTCAACAAGGGGTATCATTAGATAGATCAAAGTGAGGTGAATATTAAACATTTTGTTTTTTGACATTTAGGCAAAATTTGGTAGTTTATACTGCGCTTTGCCTTTGCATTACTGCTTATACTTACATGGCCATACAATAACATTTTGCAGTAAGATCATAATCACTCAGTTTTTATATTAATTGAGGAGGTACTTACTACATTTTTAGTGAAGATATTCTGCTTGATGCCTTAACAATGGCAACTCTGTCATTTATAAACATTTATGTAAAAATGGAACAAAATCAATCGGGTATTCTTGTAGACTTTCATGTCAAGCAATATTGCATTGCTGCACAACAAAACCTAACCTTTGACACCTTTGCACACTGCTGCTTATATTTGTCAAAGTATATTTTAATTACTTTTTGTAAAATCTGACTGACTATTTTGAATGAATATGATACTTCCACTGGCATTTAATATTGTGAGACTGTATCATGATAGACACCTAATGTGTGTGTGAGTGTAAATGGTGTGCCTTTTTAGAAGAAAGTCCAGGGCTTTTTTTTAGTCCCAGTCTATCCCTGCACACACACACACACTATTAGAGCAAGGGCAAGTGAAACAAAGGCAGAATGCAGTAATGGCAAGTGAAATCAATGCAGTAAGGGCAGATACTGCACTCTGCTTTGGTTTCACTCTACTTTTCTATACAAACTGCAAACTAAAAATGTAAATTTAGCTAAGAAATATATTAGGTAGCCGTATGCAATTTTAACAGATTGAAGAGCAGACCATATACTTCGTATTTGTGCAAAAAAGTTTTTTTCTAAGTGCAGATACTGCTCTTAGCCTTTGTAAGGCAGTGCGGGTGAGATCGCTACAATACCTTCATATTGCATCACAATTTATAAATGAACGAAGTTTAAAAAGAAAAACACAATATATCAGAGGGATCACACGAATAATTAGTAAGAAAAAACAAGATTTCCTCCCGTTATTTCCTAGTAAATTAAATATTTCATGGCGCTATTGCGCTGCACGGCCACCAGATGACGCCATTTCACTCCTTGCTTTTCCATCCAAAAAAGGCCAGAAGAGCAGTGAAATGCCGCCATCTAGTGGCATGAAATATATAATCTGATATATTGTGTTTTTTTTTTTTTAAACTTCGTTCCTTTATAAATTGTGGAGTATCATTAAGGTACGTTTTGGAATGTAATTACTTCGACATTAAACAACCACAAATTTAGGCAAGGGACACAGTTTTAGGGGCTGACACTTTGCATAAAATTTCTCATCAATGCTTAAGCCAAATTTTGTTGTACCAAAATGTAGTTTATTATCAAAGTGAAAGGGTTGCTGGAATAAGTCATCACAGTTTATCACATAATTAACGTCACATGACAATTACCTCCACATTTTTTAATTGCAGAGTTTAGAAGTCACCTCGGAATAGGCTAGTTAAAGAGCAAACAAGGGGGCAGTCAGAAAATCCTATAGAAATAGGTGTGCTACCACATGATTGCATAACGCCTCTCCAGCAGCACATGAGCAGGAGCATTTAACTGCACTGGTGTAACTGCACGCAGCACAATCTAGACATGGAGAACATACTTCAGGTAAAGCTTGAATGTTCAAGCTACAGAGTAAAACACATCTACATTTAACCTACTTGCTTTACACAAGGTAAATCATCTGACAACACAGTTTACATTTACCACATAAACATCAGTGGATAAAGGAACAAAATATTACATTACAATCTGCAACCACAGACATGAAACAAAACATTACGATCTGCAATAGCAGATCTGGACAGAGACAGAGAGAGAGAGAGCATTTTGGAACTGTAACAAGAAACAATAATAGGCCTAGGCTACACTGAATATGCACCTGAACTTGTGCAGGTCTGAAACCATGATCTATTCAATTTGAGGTGGGCCTTGTCTAAATCCAAAAATGTAAATCTGGTTAACATAGTGCAAAGGCCAACATGTAACAGTTCCATTGATGCACAAAAGACTACGAAACACGAGTTAAGCGTGTAGTTGTGCATGGATAGAGCATGATTACAGCCTGGGCATCCTACACTGTAAAAAATAACGCTACATCTTACTGCAGTAACACAAGTATACTTTACTTACTATAGGCTGACCTAGTGTTCTTACTAGAGTCAGTGTTGGGAAAGTTCACTTTCTATGTGAACTAGTTCAAAGTTCAGTTCACAAATTTTAAAATGAACTAGTTCAGTTTTATAATTCAAAATTTTGAACTAAGTTCATACTTTCCAAAAATGAACTAGTTCATAGTTCTTTTTTTCATATGTTGCTGCGAGCTATTATTTTTCAAAATTATTGCCACAGCCCATATACAATGCAGTTAATTAGGGTTGAGGATCTGTCTTGACAGTCTTTTGATTTTTTATTGGCTTGCACATACCTTGAAAGGCTAGCCAGGTGCTTCAGTTCAGTGTGCCGTTTCAGGTTTGCTGTGGATGTGACTGAAGTGCGGGCAAAGTTTGCACAGAAATGTATGATTTTTCCCATCCTCACCGACCTTGTCATAAAACTTGTTGAAATAGTCATACAACGCCTCCTTGCTGCTTTGTCGTCTACATCAGCCTTTCTCAAACTTCTTTGACCTGAGGCCCAGTCAAGGTATACTTTGGGGTCATAGGGCCCACCTACATGAACCCACCCCCTCCTCCAACCCCCCATCAAATTATCATAATGATATCACAATTATTATTATTTTTATACTATATTGCTATACATGCACTTCAAAACAGTCAATGTTTAAAGTGCTAAGATTGTTCACAAAAGTTTGTGAAAACATGCACATCAGAGTATTGCTTTACTAATATAAAATATAACTAGATGTACCGCATAGCAGTACAAAATATGACCGCCGCTCAGTCCTGTACATCCGTTCCGCGAAAATAAATCACACTTCAATTTGTCTCCATATTTTACTCCATCCCCCACTCTTGAAACTTTTGTGTATGCTTGTTTGGCATGCCTGAGTGTAAAAGCGGCTGCACAGAAAGTTGCCTACTGGTGCTGAAAAGGTGAATAGATTGTAGAATAGCCAAAGAAGATGTAGCATTGTTATAAAACCTTTAAAATCTCTAAACAATCACAAGTAGGGCAGTTCATCACAGTTCATCCATTGCAACTGGATTGATGAAAGGTCACTTACACCTGTAGGCTACATTGTATTTGGGAAAAGCAAAAGGTATCAGCATAATGTTATTTATTTATTTATGTATTTATTTATTTATTTATAAACAAAAACATCTCTGTCAGTTCCATGCCGTTTTCAACAGCTATCAAAAACAAAGGTCATTTTTGGATGGATGGATTTTTTGTGAATGTTTCTTCTTCTACATTAGCCTGGCTACTTCTACATAAGATTTTAGTCATCTTTAGTTCATGTAATACTTTATTGTCAATGCACAAATTAAGTAACAGTAGTCTGAAACGAAATGCTGTTTTACATCTAAGTGGTGTAAATAACTGACATGTCCAAATGGGCCTTGATTAAAAAGCGTCGCTAGACTGTTCATACACATTTTAACGGGCCAAAGTTGAAGAGCTGTTGTCCGTTATTGTTCGTGCATATATAGGCTGATTCTTGTTCCCTTGCATTGTGTAACTGAGGTCCATGGCTAGTCTGGCTTTCACCAGATCAAGCTCAATCTTTTAGGAAATCAAAAAATAAATAGCGGGCAGATCAGGCTGGGTTCACCCAGCCTAGTCCATAGGCACCCGATATTGTTTAATTTTCCAATTGAGATATCCATGCTCTGGCTATTCTAAATGCAAAAATGTTATGACAAAACTGTAACTAACCAACTAGATCCTAATAGAAAGCTGTTAGCTTCCCTAAGCTACAGGTAGGCTTATAAGGTAGGCCTATTTACAACATAAATTATCAACAGGCTATGCTGGCGACACAAATAAAATCTCCTTTGGAAACCAATGGCTTACGCCTTACAGTAGGCTAGCAAGCGGACTTAAACTGCCATATCGTGGCGAAAAGTTGTAATAAAATTCACGCAGCTCCATGAGTCAAGGAAAGCGCGAATGAAGTAGCCACTTCTAAATGGGACCCACTACACTATGGGGCGCCAAATGTAACATGCCTTATTTCGTGGACAGAATGACTTTCGTGTGACGAAATACATATATTTATTACGAAACCATGTTACATCGTAACGCCTTTTGTCCACGGAATGCACAAATTGGTTTGCATTGTGTCCACGAAACACTGAAAAGAGCACATCATTTCGTGGACAAAATTGACTGGTGGCCTTTTCCTTTCGTGGACATTATGCTGAATGCAGTATTCACTGTCGTAGGCGAAATGTTTGGTCAAAAGTAATTCTGTCACGTAAATACGGAATGCACCTACACACATCATTCTGTGCATCCTATTTCAATTTCGTCCACAGAATTATTGTGTTGTGTTACAGAAGGCATTCCGTCCAATAATAGTAACTTAACAACTTACGAAATGCATTCAGTGACATATGCTTTCATTCTGTGGACGAAATGCATAAAAGAATCACAAAATCAGTTTTGTGACCTGCTACAATTCATTTCGTGAGTCAGCAGTTTACGGAATTAATTATGTGTCAGGATAATTTCATTATGTGGACGAAATGCATAAAAGAATCACGAAATCAGTTTTGTGACCTGCTACAATTCATTTCGTGAGTCAGCAGTTTACGGAATTAATTATGTGTCAGGATAATTTCATTATGTGGACGAAATGCATAAAAGAATCACGAAATCAGTTTTGTGACCTGCTACAATACATTTCGTGAGTCAGCAGTTTACGAAATGAATTATGTGTCAGGATAATTTCATTAATACGTGGACAAAATGCATAAAAGAATCACGAAATCAGTTTTGTGACCTGCTACAATACATTTCGTGAGTCAGCAGTTTACGGAATGAATTATGTGTCACAATAATTTTATTACGTGGACAAAATGCATAAGAGAATCACGAAATCAGTTTTGTAACCTGCTAAAATACATTTTGTGAGTCAGCAGTTTGCGGAATGAATTAGCCAGTGGGTCCCATTTAGAAGTGGCACTCGTGCCTCCCGTTATTCACAGAGCTGCGAATGTATTGCAACTTTTCGCCAAGAGGTGGCAGCTTAAGTCCGTGGTAAACGGGACAGCTGGCTGCATTCAGAGGCTTTGCAACGGCAGTGTGATTGGCAATCCGCGAACCGGTGCCAGGCCGTGCTGGACCTAGCCTAGGTCCGCGAAAAGCAACTGCATAGGCTTTCTCCGAATTATCTATGGTCTATGATCTTCAAACTATGAGCCTCTTCGACGAGTAGCCTAGATTGCTGATCCACTGGACCACGAATTTAGGCTAGATTAGGTCTATGGCCGGTGCTTCTGTCTGTTAATTTTGCGGCACAACTGCTGGAACCGTGGACCGAAAGAAAAAGAAACTAAATGTTTCCCTGATCAATGCATACGCCTACTTCTTAATTCATCAAATATAGAGGCATAATATTAGCCGAGGTGGTAGTGCTAGGCTGTGAGTGCTCATTCAAAGTCTATGCGTGTCTGTGCAAGTGAAACTGACAAACTCGTGGGCTAAGCAACGATATTTAAAACAATGAATGAAGTGGATTCTTGTAATGTTAATGAAAACAGTATAGCGATTGGATAGCCTAATAAATCGCGACTTGTTGTAGGCCTAACAGTAGGCCTAGTTTATACAGTATCGTCTCGCTGGAGTGCGCGCATAATAGGCCTAATCGCTATGCCTACTTGCCCGTCCAAATAAAGGGCTTTCCTTTGTTTCACGGAGCTCTGACTAACGGGAGGCGCGATTGAAGTGGCCACTTCTAAATGTTAGCCTAGGCTACCCACTGGCTAATTCATTCCGCAAACTGCTGACTCACGAAATGTATTTTAGCAGGTCACAAAACTGATTTCGTGATTCTATTATGCATTTCGTCCATGAAATTATCCTGCAACATAATTCATTCCGTAAACTGCTGACTCACGAAATGTATTGCAGCAGGTCACAAAACTGATTTTGTGATTCTGTTATGCATTTCGTCCACGTAATGAAATTATCGTGACACATAATTAATTTCGTAAACTGCTGACTCACGAAATGCATTTAGTCCACAGAATGAAAGCATATGTCACTGAATGCATTTCGTAAGTTGTTAAGTTACTATTGCGTGGATGGAATGCCTTCTGTAACACAACACAATACTTCTGTGGACGAAATTGAAAAAGGATGCACAGAATGGTGTAGGTGCATTCCGTATTTACGTAGACAGAATTACTTTTGACCAAACATTTCATCTATGACAGTGAATACTGCATTCAGCATAATGTCCTTTAAAGGAAAAGGCCACCAGTCAATTTCTCATCCCGAAATGATGTACTCTCTTCAGTGTTTCGTGGACACAATGCAAACCAATTTGTGCATTCCGTGGACAAAAGGCGTTACGATGTAACATGGTTTCGTAATGAATATATGTATTTCGTCACACGAAAGTGATTCTGTCCACGAAATAAGGCATGTTACATTTGGCGCCCCATACTACACAGTAGCTTAAGGTGTGTTGCTAAAGCAGCCATAATGAAATGAAGGTGTCATTGTTTGGATACTTCACACACACGTGCTTTTTAATTTCACAGACTACAACTACCAAGCTGGAATCAAAGCACATCGATTCCCCTCTCACACCCTGCACGCACTTAAAACAAATAAACAGACGTCTCAGTCTCACGCATGTATAGGCAAAACTCTATCATACCGGTGTAACGTTGGTAAATCTTCCATTGCACAGAATGATTTTTGTAGCACGTGCAACAAATGACAGTCGAAAGATACAATTACAGTGCTGCTATCAATTCGCTTGGTATAACCGCATTTATAGTTTTCTACAAATGCAATCAATCAAATTGGCCTCCATCACTCAACCAACGCTTAACGGTAACATTACCTAGGTCCTTATTGATATTATAAGATTAACGCATTACCTGCAGTAAAACCAAGCATGTCCGATAAACATCCTCAGATTTATTTCGGCTTCAAGAAGAAATGGGAATTACATTTCATGTGAACATCGTACTATCCTTATTAGACGTTCTCTGCGGTAAACTACAGTCCTTGTAGGAAGCGTCCATTGTTTTTCCAACCCACTTTTAACTTCCAACAAAATTACGTCTCACTGCAACGATGCGCCATCTAGTGGACAAACGACTACTTATCGCCAATACTGGAAATGCAGCCATGATGATGATGATGATGAATATTTGGCTTTCTTTTAATCCTACTGAATTTGTAATTATGTATCGGGCCGTTCTAATACCGATGGTATGTGGGTGCCTGTGTGTGTGCATGTGTATATGTGTGCACCTCCATCTACAGGCCAATGAGTGTACAGTCACTAAATGTACACATAACCTAATTTTTTTAGACCCCCATGGATGAAATTCTACAAAACTTGGCATACCCCCAGAGAATGCCAGGTCAATCATACACATAAAATTTGGTGCAGTTCTGAACATCTTAACTGAAGATAGGGGCGATTAAAGCAGAATAATATTGCATTTTCATTTTTTACCGGGGGGGGTACAAATCGCAAATGAGTGATTATGTGCCAGGTTGATGTGGGCCCTTGAGACCAACATACCATAAAAGATTCTTCATCCTCAGTGCCACGGTTCAGGTAGTTATTTAGGAAAAACTGCCTTTTTTTCCGGTTCGGGGGGCCCAGCACGGGGGGGGAGTGGGCCCCGGGGATGAAACTAAATGTATCCGTAAAAGTCTAGTGGGGCTACATACCCACCAAATTTCATGTGCACCGGTGTTTCGGTGTCCCGGGTATCGTTGACCAAAAATTCAGGAAGTAGATGAAAAAAAAAAAAAAAACTTTGACAATCATTATATGACCGCTTCGCTAGCGGCGGTCATAATAAATACGTCAGTCACCCATCAAGGCGGGACCTAACCACTGATTGCTGTTCTGTCTTTCTAACTAGCC
This sequence comes from Alosa alosa, assembly GCF_017589495.1. Lineage (NCBI taxonomy): Eukaryota > Metazoa > Chordata > Actinopteri > Clupeiformes > Clupeidae > Alosa > Alosa alosa. The sequence continues at coordinate 5,167,225 of NC_063198.1, forward strand.
AGCAAATAAATGGCAAACTGAAACGGCTTCAAACAAGGATTCTTTTTACTTGCAGAAATCACGCGTGTAACAGGCTTAGCATCTCTCATAACACTGTAAACATACGTCATTCACGTCTAACGTAACACGCACTGCATTATGGGTAATGTAGTATTACTGTGTAACTCAAATACAATTTCAATCGTAAATTGTTCAACAACATTAAACATTAAGTTGCAACATCCTCCCCCCCGATGAATAATAATTCATCACTCAAGTCTCTAAAGGATATAGCAATTGAACTGGTTTTCTCAGTAAAGTCCCAGATGATGTGCGGACCACACAGGACCTCACTTTCCCGTCACGACCTGGAAATAGTTCATCAACTCTTCCCAGCTTCCAAGTCTGTCTTGGCATGTTGCTATCTCCAAGGAGGACGATGTCGCCCACCTTTAACGAGGTAGGTTGCGGTGTGTCACAGCGATGGGCTGATTTCAGGTCCAAGAGGTAGTCCTTTCGCCAGCTGCTCCAGAAACTGGTCATGAGCCGTTGCCTGTACCGCCATCTCTTTGACATCTCCTCTCGGTCCAGTGTTGTACTCCCGCTGCCAGCTGGAAACTGCTTCGTGGCAGAGAGGTTAGTCTTTTTCCCACAAGGAAATGGGCAGGTGTCAGCGGTTGTGGCTCATCTAGGTCATTGTTGACAAAGGTAAGTGGTCTGGAGTTTAAGATGGCCTCCACCTCTGTCAGGATGGTGGTCAGTTCTTCAAAGCTAAGGGAAGCTCGCCCTAGAGTTTTTCTCAGGCAGGTTTTCACTGACCTGATGAGTCGTTCCAGCAGCGACATACAGTAGCCCTAGTAGTTCTACTCCACTGAAAAAAAAAAATACTCTAACTATTTACTGCACGTAGACTAGGGCTATGCCTTAAAATACCCTAGTCTAGCAGATTGAGAAGTGGATGTCGTGAAAGTGAACAAACGATTAGAAAGGCAAACAAACGTTAAAGTTGCTTTTGACATAGTAGCCTACAATGAAGAAAACTGATGCTCTGAATACTGAATCAGTCATCTCTATAGTCTCTCTAAGTTTCTATAGCCTAATTGATGCATTTAACCGAATTTGATTTCATTTTTTCAGAAAACAGCGTGCACTGTTTTCATATGGTGGAGCACCTAATCGCTATTAGCATCTCTCCCCGCGTGATAGCCTAGGCTGCTACCACTTTTCCTCGCCCTCCCATAAATTCATCAATGCATATGAAAAATATGTTACATGGTAGTATGTTCAAATGTATCATGAAAATTGTTCTTAAATCTTTAGTTGGATATTGGATGTGAGAAGCATAAAATGGGTGTTCCATAACTTAACTTAATCCATAATTTGATACTGCATCTGAAGTTAGAATTAAAAAAGAATCTGTCTGCTCACCGGTTCCATTTTTTTTAACAGCCATTTCATCATTGATAAGTTGATTACACGTCTATATTAACATGTTCTGTCAAAGAAAAGATAGAAAATAACTATTTGTGTGTGTGCTGTAAAATGGTTAGAAGAAATTAAATCGGAATCGGCTAAAATCGGTATCGGCAGGTCAAACTCTATGAAAAATCGGAAATCGGTATCGGCCCAGAAAATTGCAATCGGTGCATCTCTACTCTTGACCTCCTGATCTCAGCAAAAACAAAAGATGAAGAATATGAATGGCTGAAAGCAGTTATGGCAGCACTTGAGGACACAGAAATAAATGAGGCAAGATGGGTATCGTGGTCTGCCTATCATGTTTCCATCCAGCAAGCAGTCATCCCTCCTCCAGCCATTAATACGCTGCTACCGTTATTTCTGGACAATGCACACTCTGCTGCCATGATTAAACACTCAATGGATATTGTCAGAGCTGCAATCCATCACCTGAACCCTGGGCAGGTCCCTGTTTTTACTGCAGACCAACCTCTCTATGCCTTAGCCAAAGAAATCCAATGGACGTGGCCAGACAGCCGTGGAGAGAGCCACTTTGTGATCATGTTCGAGGGGCTGTGAAAGTAATTGTGGTGAATAATTACTTAATATTAACTTAGACTGTCAAACTTCAGGAACACTCAGGAATCAGGTTTATTTTGTTACAAGCAGAGAGGGTAAAAAAATGGTCTATGGTCTATGTAGGCCATGGCACAGAGGCCATGGCCTCTGCTGGATCAACCTCTCTCTCTCTTCTTCAGTTCTCCATCGTTCTTCTGACATACAATGCAAGTTAGACACTTTTGTATGGGTTAAACAAAGAAAGAATTGGCGGCAAAACAATCCCACGTGGTTGGTTCTCCACATGGCATCAGACACACCTACTCACACCTACTTCACACCTATCTGAATAGCATGAGGAGAGATATCTTATATATCAGAAATATCACTTATAGAATGTTCCAAACATTCTCACAATCAAATCATTACAGTCCTTATACTGAGACTATTATAATGATACCAAACATGAATATATTTACATTTCATGACATATGGATTCAGTATAGCAAGGTAAACTTCCTTTGTCTTGTGGATCTGATAGCCCTTGGAACCAGACATTAGCATTTCATTGGGGGAGGGGAGGGTGCCTTTGTTTAATGCCAAGAACATGGCTAACTAAAAGTAGTTTTGAAACCCTAAAATAATTGCTATCAGCTGCACATCGAAATGGCTGTCTTGAAGGTAAATATATTGGAACTTTAAATGTATATCAATATAAGGCAGACATATAAGGAAGTTCCGGGAATCTCCCACGTATTGATAACGGCTCCCTGACGCCCGCAAATTAGATAAAATCTCCCGGAATCTAGAGCGAGCAAGCAAGAGCGCGCACACGAGACCGAAACTTCAAATCGTGTGTGCATCTGAGTGTAGCGCGCACACACTCGACGAGGTTGATGGTGCAGCTGTGGTCCAGATGCTGAGTCCTGGTACAGCAAAGACCTTCAAGAAATATGCAGATAGCAGAGGTGGAAAGTAACGAAATACAAAGTCAAAGTCAAAGTCAGCTTTATTGTCAATTTCTTCACATGTTCCAGACATACAAAGAGATCGAAATTACTCACGTTACTGTATTGAGTAGTTTTTTTGTGTATTTTGTATTTTATAAGTAGTTTATAAAATCGGTATTTTAAATTTTACTTGATTACATTTTGAGTGAAGTATTGTACTTCGCTACATCAAAAATCCCATCCGTTACTTGAGTGAAAAAAAGATTAACGAAAACGGAAAGGGAGAGAAAGAAAATCGCGCCCTAAACCACTAGCCTAGTGATAATGATCAGCATGTAGCCTACAACAGCACATGAATTAAACTGGCGCCATGCAGTCTTTCTGAAAGTGATGGAGACTGGATCACGAAATGCATCTGATTAGCCTAACCTATGAAAGTGTATTTTCCGCTATTCCAATCGGTTGTCTCAGTTCGTTTTAGCACTAATAATTGCGGAGATATTTAAGCAAACACCATGGGATTTCGTGTTTTGACATTTGTGCTCACCTTTCTTTGGAAAGAAGTTTATTAGCAGTTGTTTCCCCTCATTTTGATGTCTCTCTTTTTCCTGTTTTGGGCTTTGGCGGTCCACTACTAGCGATGCTCAACTAAATAAACAAAAGATAGACTACCTTATGAATCGTGCAGGCGGACTAAACCATTTAGCTCTTTAGCAAGGGAGAGTGAGAGTGACCTTACACAGTTTTCACTATGTTTTGTATACAAAATCCACTCAGTCAAACTTTAAATTTCGTCTGACATTCATTTTGACATTTAATTTGGAAGTTATAATATTCAGGTAAAATAAATATATGGTGGAAATAAGTATTGAATGCTTTTTTTTTTTTCTTCAGTAATTAGCCTAAACTTCCAGTGAGTCTATTTGAAATTTTCACCACACATTATATTAACACACATATAAAAAATCCAAACATAAGAGTTTTGTGTATTAAAGTGGAATGACACAGAAAAAAGGATTGAATGTGCCTACTGAAATGTCTTCAATACTTTGTGGAAAAGCCTTTGTTTGTAAAGACAGTATGACAAAACGTATTGGTCGCAGTATCAGGTCTGATTTTGGCCCATTGTTCTAAACAGATTCCAGGGGTCCCTCTTGTGAATCCTGATCTTTAGTTACTTCCAGAACTATTTAATTGAATTGGCTGCCTTCAAGTCTTTCTGGAGCTTTCTCCAGTGGTCCTTGGCTCTTTGAATTGACTATCCTTCTGACTCCCTGGTCAGAAATATTACGAGATCCTGCATGCATGGCGGTTGATGATGCAGTGATGTTTCTTCCACTTGCAGATAATGGCTCCCATGCTGCTTACTGGAAGATTCTGATGTTTTGAAATGCATCTGTAACCAGTTTCATTTATATGTTTTGCAACAATAAGGTTGCAAAGGTCTTGGGAGAGTTTTTGCTTTTATCCATCATGAAATGTTTCTTGTGTGACACCTTGGTAATGAAAAACCTTCTTATAGCCCATCAATATGTAGGCTACTAACCAAGCTTATATTAATTTGCACAGATAGAAAGGATAACAACCAGGGTAGGAATTTCACGGCGGCCACGACGGCCCCTTGCGTTGGCCGTGACGCCCCTTTGAGAATCAGAGGTTTACAGGCCACGGTGGCCTTGGTGCCCCCTTCTTTCAATATTCTGCTTTGCGTCCTACTAATAGCGATATATATTTAGCCTATGGCCTGTCAAAACAATCTTAGCATTCACAGCGCAAATTACGCAGTGGAGAAAGTTAGCGCAAGAAAGAAAATCCAAATTCACCCATTCTTCTCAGTTGAACTAAGTAGCCTACTCATCACACAGACTTCACAAGTAAAGAGCTTTTTCTCAGCTTTTAAACGATGTCAGCCGCTAATTGCTGTGGTGAACGGTTCGCGAGAAAAGTAAATAATATCATTCAATTTAATCATAAATTCTACTGAAGGTTTTGCGTCCATCTCCCTACCCATTCATCTCGGCGGAATACTTCACGAACCCCTCGTTTAACACATGACAAACCATATATCAGAATAAACAGCAGACCTTACCGAACACAAAGGTGTAAAGTGTAAGGTGTAAAGGTGTACAGTTAGCCGTTCCAGAGTAATCCCGTTTTTAATTTGCAGTAAATTTCAACATACATGGATATCTCCAAATTTGGGCTTTAAGTTTTACACTGTGTTTGTTTGTTCCACATTATTTTATAACGGGCCAAATACTAAATAAATATTACAAATATCGCCTAGATATCGGTAAATCAGAGATCAGCTGACTAAGAGTTTGTGAAAGTAGCCTTAATGATCACAAAATGCTAAGCATGCATCTAGGCTATTTGACTTTCTTAAAGCTGAGCTGTGCTTAAATTGTTCAATACATGATTTCATAACAGGCCAAATATCAAATAAATGTTAAATATAGCCTAGATATCTGCAAATATTAGATGATCAGATGATTTACAGTTATATGTAATGTGTCATGTTTCATTTTTTTGTAATGTTTCATACAGTGATGCAGGTCTACTGCAGTGAATAAGGCTAAATACAACTTTGATCATTTTTATAGCCTACTACTGTATAGTTAACGTTGGCTTTAGTGCCCTGACATGTGGCCTTTGTGCCCTCCACCAAATATGCCCAACTGAAGGCCAAGTGGCCTTGCCCCCAGAATGTTGAAATTCCAAGCCTGATAACAACTCTCTATACAGATTCCAGCTCGTTCCTTCCCTTTCCTTGCCTTAGTGCTTTTTCTTAGCGTGTTTAATACATTTCCCCTGTGTTATTCCATCTAATCTTGCTCCAGCAGCGAGATCACAACAGATGATTGGCACGATGTCTTCAGTGCACCCCACATGATTGGCTCAATGTATTTTACAACACACCACATGATTGGCTCAATGTATTCACATGTCGACATTTTGCCGCGGAAGGGTTGTGATATGTGTAGACATATGATGTGTAGACAGCTGCCATATTGGCGTTACAAACTGACCCCATGCATTACTATGGAGGATTTTTTGAGTGCTGTATCTCCTCATTAGAAAGTCTTTGGTAAAACTGGTTGTTCTGGTACCCCCCCCCCCAAAAAAAAAGTAACTAAGTAACTTTTACTTAAAGTACATTTTAAATTAACTACTTTTTACTTTTACTTGAGTACATTTTTAGATCGGTATTTTAACTTGTACTTGAGTAATATTTCATCAAGGTATTGGTACTTTTACTTGAGTACAGTATTTTCGTACTTTTTCCACCTCTGGCAGATAGTATGTTTGTGCCATATGTGAAATCTCAGCTTAAGAAAGCAAATCGGCTTGATATTGTCTGGGATGTCTAAATGCCAGACAGTCTAAAAAGTACAACAAGACAGAAGAGGGGGAAGTGGATTAGGAGGCGTGTGATTCCAACCACTCCTCTGCCAAAGCATTGGATTTTATGTAGCCTTGGAAGACTTTCTACGTGTTGACGACAACAAAACAGAGCTGTTTGGATTCCTGGCTCATCAAATAATTTGCTTACCCATAGATGATGAAAAAGAACTCTATATAACTCATGGCAAGGAGGTGCTCTGCTCTCCTGACATGTGTAACTTGACAAATATTGCACCATGTTCTCATGAAGAAGCAGACACACGTTTGCTTCTGCATGTATTAGATGCGGTTCAAAAGGGTTGCAAGAAGGTGACTCTTCGCACTGTAGACACAGATGTTGTTGTCTGTAGCCATGTTTACAAAGATCCAGCCAGAGAAGATGTGGATAGCTCTTGGTACAGGCAGCCATTTTAGATGCATTGCTGTTCATAAAGTGCCCCCCACCCTAGATCCAGCTGTCTGTACCACTCTCCCTGTGTTCCATACAATTACAGGATGTGACACAGTCTCAGCATTTGCAGGAAGAGGAAAGAAGACTGCATGGGAGACATGGAAAGCTTTTCCTGAGGTAACAGAGGCATTCAAAGAGCTAATGCAAATGCAAAAGAATGTAAGTGAACTATCCATGTCACTATTAGAACGCTTTGTTGTCCTAATGTATGATAGGACGAGTGACACCATGGAAGTGAATGAGACCAGAAAGCAGCTCTTCACTCATAAATGTAGAACATTAGAGAATATCCCACCTACGAAGGCTGCATTCGAACAACAAGTAAAACGGGCCATGTATCAAGCCAATGTCTGGATCAAAGCTTTACTTCCTGATCCCCAACTCCCAAACCCTTCTGAATGGAGTTGGGTGCAAGAAGCAACGGGATGGCAGCCACTGGACTTGGACCACACTACCAGAGGCCTCACAGAGCTGCTATGAACTGATCCATTGTAGCTGCAAGAAAGGATGTAATATGCGCTGCAAGTGCAGAAAGGATGTAATATGCGCGGCAAGTGCAGCCATTGTGGCTGCAAGAAAGGATGTAATATGCGCGGCAAGTGCAGAAAGGCTACCATAAAGTGCACTGACCTTTGCTCTTGCTCAGGAGACTGCTAGGTGGATAATGGACTCACAAAAACATTTTGAAGTGCCATTAAAAAAAAAGCTCTGCCAAATATTGGTGTGCTTTTATGTGTTAGACAGTATTAGACAGAATCCAAGAAACAGACCTGTATGCTTGCTAAAATTGAATTAAAAAAAAAAATATATATATAGTAAGTTATAGAATGTTGGCAACTAAATATTCCATTTGATGTCATAATGCACTCAATCAGACATTTAACATGGCAGTTAATGGAAGTTCTACTGCGCAGTAAAATTCTAGAATGACTTGCAAAATATTTTACTCCTGAAAATTAGTCTACCTGGCCCCAGAGGTAAAATCTGAATTGGCTCCACGTCTGAAAATTAAGTTTACAGTCTCTAGAAACACTGGACAAAATGTCATGCTTTAGTCATAAAATGCACAATTCTTACCATTATATGAGCTTAACCGCTCCACGATATGACTAATATAACAACGTGGGATGTGTGCCAAAATCCCTACCCAGGACGAAAGTCCTGAAAATGACCACAAAAGATGACACTATTATCACACTACAGGTGAATGGGACCCCTTTATCCCCTTTATAGATATCCCCATACATTTCTACCAGATTAATCTTCATATTAAGAGAAATACTTTTTGTATTACACTTTGCCTAAAAAATAAAATGCAAATATGCAAATGAAGCAATATCTCATTAAATATACGTACACTTCCATAGACCTCTCCAGAATAAGTCCCGCCTCCGTAACTTCCGTATCCATCCAACTTCCGGGTGTCGATTGTCTATGGAAAATTAGCCTGACGAGCCAGACCCACATTAAAATGTAGGGTCTGGGCACTCACCGTTCGCAGTGCTCAGTCCGAGGGGCGGGATAATCAGTTGTCTTTCAAATTCCCTCTGTACGCAATAGGACAGTGGCAGCTATGAGTCCCATCGTTTCCCACCAGCGGAGCTAGTTGGCTAGTTCAAGCGTTTGCCAACTTAATAAAAGCTTAACTCGTGTCACACTGTTCGCCAACAGCAACATCCATCTTATTTGTTTTCAAGTAGCAGGGAATTCAAGCCAAACCGTTGCAACTCTGCCATCAATCATTATATGTCAAGCCCACCTAACGACTATATACACGATTTCATTGGCCTGATTGAGTTTCAATTTCTGGAGCTCACAAGCCAACGGAGAGTTGCTAGACTAGCCCTGGCAGCAAATGTAATTCGCGTCTAGATTTCTAGGCTAATGGGAAGTAACATGGTGTTTCGAAATATCATACCGGTAAAACATCTGTAGGTAGCGAAGTAGAAAAAGCTGGTGGGCAGATTGGCCTACACACTTCTGCCATCTAGTTTCCACTGGATTTTTTGATTGTCGAAACGGCACCGACAATCAAAAAAATCCAGTGGAAACTAGATGGCAGAAGTGTGTAGGCCAATCTGCCCAGCAGCTTTTCTACTTTGTCACCTACAGAGTTTGACAGGTACGATCTTTCAAAACGCCATGTTATTTCCCATAGACATTTGACGACCGAAGGTTGGATGGATACGGAAGTTAAGAGGCGGGAGTTATTCTGGAGAGGTCTATATCAGAGACGGTTGATAAAGTAAATCTGAGTGACACTGCAGTAATAGAGGGAAAGATTATCACACCATACAGCAACATGGCCAGATTGGTAGCCTATGACAGCCAGCCAGCCAGCCATATTTTCCCCCGGATAATAATTCTCAACTATGTTCATGTAGTGGCCTGGAGCTTCTCTGACATGCTAGCGACATTTACGTGCAGGCTACCGTAGGCAGCCTAGCTGCTAGACGGGCTCTGCTGCTACCTAGCTATGCCAGGATTTCCCGGCAGATCTGGCTTTCTCTTTGTGCTTGCCTGTGAGAGCGTGCCCTCTTACCCCTGGAGCTGACATCAATATCACAGTTTAGGCTACAAAATGCATGCATCTGTCCTGCTTTTGGTAGAAAGCGGTGTTCAGAATACCACGCAGCGTTGAAAGACGTCTTTCGTTTTGCCGTATAAGGCACAGCAACGGTGTTCATTCATTCAATCACGAGGGGAGTTATCGCATTGACTGCTTCGAGACAAGGAAATAGCGAGTTTTGTGATGTCCCGTGCTTTGGTGGTGGCGGAGGGTCAGAAATACACGTAACAGAGTTGAGTAGCTGCCTTGAAATGAGGCGTAGCCTATGTGCTCATGAAATGCGGACAGATAGCCACTCATGACAAAAACACGGACAAATGTCTAAAAAGGAGGACACACTCTCTCTGACCGGACAGAGCTCAAAAACCGGACTGTCCGGACGAAATCCGGACGGATGGCCACTTAGTGGACTGAATTATTAATTGTAGGCCTATTTAAAATAACACGTTTTTTTTTTATCCCCAACAACGTAGACATAGCCTACACTTTTTAGAAGAAGGGAAAAAAACACATGATGTTACCAAATAAACAATGAACAACTCTGATCACATATTTAACTTGTCCTCTAAATCTCCGAAAGGGCACTTGTTCAAGCTATTTAACCAGAAAATTATAGGCCCACTCCAGTTTAGATGGACACTATGAAATTCTTTCTAATTCTTTTTAATTAAATTTATTTTTTAATTATGTAGGCTATCCACTCTATGTTTAGGTTTATTGGCCTTCCTCATGAAAAAAAAAACAAAAAGCGTTTACAGAGAAGGCCTAAACAACGCTTTCTCTAACCTTATCAGCTCCGTGGTGCTGATGCGAGCAGTGCAGGCCTACTACCACTTTAATGATGCCGTGGTGCACAACAGAGACCCCGCCCCACGCCGCTTATAGCCTACACCATCCTGATGCTTGTTCTGCAAAGCGTGCCTCGCCATCCTTGCGGCGTCTCGTCGTTATCCAACAAGACCTGTTTGGAATACACGCAATTTATTCCGAAAACAAATTAAACGCAGTATCGAATAGACAGACGTAATACAGATCCAATTTAAAGACTACCTCGCCGTTAAGAAAAAACAACGCATATTGACATCGAGTTCCAGTGGCACTTCACTTGCGTTTGGTAGGCTAAAGCTGTTCAAATGTGATTTCCATCAAAGACGTGTACCAAGGTTAGATTAATCCATATTTCGAAACATTGTTTTATCATAGATATTAGCCATCTACAATTTGCTTTTGTGTTAGGCCTAGGCTACTCGTCAATAGCCTACCTATCTGGCTACAACATATCAACGCATTTTGGATTTATCAATAGAATAGGCTACGCCAAGAGGACGCTTTGCAGTATAGGCCTGTTCTCATTGTAATAATATCTGGATAACGATTCACTCGTATAAAAATAGTTCTTCAAACATCTATCAAGCGCCACCATTAATATCAGACACAATGGCTGATGCTAGCACGGAATGTAACATCAAGGTGTTATGTCGTTTTCGTCCTCTGAATCAATCTGAAATCATCCGCGGAGACAAATTCATCCCTAAATTCCAAGGTGATGATACCGTGAGCATTGGGGTAAGTTTAACAATCATTTTCTGGTTGTAGCATCCATTTTGATGGCGTGTTTACCATCTCGCCCTGAGGGTGACGCAGAGGTTATCCCTGAAATAATGACAGTTCTATTTATGTCCCCAGCATCATTTCTTGTACCTCTGCCTGTCTTGTGTTTTTCTTGCCACTGTGTCTTATTATGTGTGGAATTTACTGGAATATACTCATGAGTAAGCTGATGAATTGGCTATTCCCATCACAACTCCTCTGAGTTACACATTTTGGTTCTGAAAAGGAATGCCTTCATTTGTATATTTTGAATATAAAAAACAAAGTCATCTTCGAAACACGTTTGTCATGTAACCATTGAGGGCGGAGCATTCTATATTATATCAGCCAGGCCAAAGTGCTTGTTCACCCAACAGGCGGAGCAAGACTGGTTATTGATTTTTCCTCCAAATGGTTTCGGACAACATTATGCCAGGCCACCATCTTTAAATCATCAAAGGTGACTTGGCATCTTACTTCTGACTGACCTGCCCCATTACAGCATCTTACCGAAAATGAAAGCTCTGACAAAACAGATCCATCCCTCCTGTTACTCCATAACCTCCCTCTTCTCTTTTCAATGTCATCATGATAAGAATGACATTTGTTGTCTATCAAAGATACAGCTGATACCTATTGAAATAAGTTGTGGTTGAATTGTGTTGTTAGGCATGGATCATTGGGACTTGGCATGCGTGTTTACAGAATGTGCTACCTGTTCTCTTGGGGCAGACTGTGATTAGAGGCCAAGGTTTGCTAACCCATTAGCAGTTTATGATGATTCGAGATTTTACTTCATCCGAAGCAGTATGAAACGACTATTGATTGGCATCAACCCAAAGTCCTATAAGCATTGTAAATATGTCATGGTTTAACGCACATTATTCTTATTACTTTTATTAACTCTATTGTTCTTTTTCCTCTACTTATTCTCTCATTTTGCACTCTTTAAGGGAAATTCATGTCATAGCCTACATGGTACAGTACTTAATCATAGAAGAATGATAGTCTCATATTTGAATTATTTCGAGGCAGATGTTCATTTGAATATCTATTCTTATTTTGCATTATATACAATGAAAAGTCAAACCAAACAAAGTTACTTTCACAAGCCCACTCTATGTGTTAACACATAAGCACTGGGTTTGTTCTCAAACTCCCAAGATAAGTGCAACAGTGACCACGGCAACCAGCGGAAGATGGATTACTGGGGTCTGGTCCTCTTCCTCTGCCGAGAGCATCAGCCAGAGAACAAAGGAAAGGACACTCCTATTACAAAGCATAAGGGGGAAAGACCACAGAGGTCACCCTGACAACATACTAAGCATGGATACAGTACCTAAGGAATGCAGTTAGCATCGATGCCTCAGCACCCAGGGGTAGTCATTTGGTGCGGATAGAGCTAGAAGAGCTTTAAGTATTATGAGAGTGTTGATGAAGGCCTCTGAGTCACTGTGGCGGTGGCTTCTGATCAAGAGGACGCTCCATTATTGTGGGAAGGTATTGATTTTCATATCAAGCAGAAGATGAAGAAACTGACACAGTTTGGGATAAACCAATGCTCCACATGCATTCTCTCCACTCTCTGTGTCTGTTTCTTGATCTATCTCTCCGTCCCTGCCCCCCCTCTCTCCGTCTGTAACCCACCCACACCCATCCAATCCCACACTTTCTTTGCAGGTAATAACCCAAGGGCACATACTGTAGGCTTTTCATTAGCAAAATGGCATCAGAGATCTAGTGATAGATGTGCCTGTGTGGGTTTGCATGTCTGTCAGCCTTCTTGGAAGGGCAGCTGACGCAAATCCCTGTCAGATTTATCTCTGGGTTTGCGCCTCCTTGGCTTAAGGGTCTGTCAGTTACAATGGGCCAGTTCGTGGAGGTCAGATTTCATGAGCTCTGGGAGAATGAGTCGGCTGTTTTCGTTCCAAACAGGTAGAATTTCGGCTCAATAAAATGACAGGATTTCATATGACAAGACTAGGATTCTTGGCAGGCGATGCAACTGGGCTATGAACAGTTGAAACCTTATGGATAGGTTTTGGTCGTCCTTTTCCCTGACAGCACCTTTTAGTTGTGTGATTTGGGCTCCAGATAGTTCCATAGCTGTGTCAGATTGGAGTTAGCCCTGCAGGTGGCAGTGACAGGGATAGCCGGGGGTGGGGGAGACAGTGGGTGGTGGTGGTTGATGTCGCTGTTGTTCAGGCCAGTGGTGTTGGCTAAGATGAGCTGTCCCTGTTTTTAATAGAGAACTTATGGTAGTATCTCTTTTTCTACAGTCCACTTTGCTTCTACAGACGTAATTATCATCTGGTCAAAGCTATAAATAAATCAGATTTCGGATGTTAGCAAGCAGGATGTTGTTGTGTGTGTGTGTGTGTGTGTTTCTGTTTCTACAGATCATATTTTAACGTGTTTGGAGATAAAAAATCTAGTTACTTATGTGAGATGTGTGTATTGTGTATGTTGTGTATTGTGAGATGTGTATGTGTGTGTATTAATCCCCACTCACCAATCAATGTAACTAAAAACTATTTACATGCACATCACCAAACGTGTCCTTGACTTGATTTACTGCAGGGAAATACAGCTTGCGCTTGTGGATGCAGCCCAAGGCTGCTCAGACGCTTGTCAATGGCTTCAGGTTTCATCATTTCAAGATGAAACATACATTTTGACAGAAATATTTTGACTCAAGGACTCAATCTAGGAACACTGGAAGCCAGTGCATTTTCCTTCAAGGCTCTGTCTATCTTTTACTTTCTAAAGGTTTCTTTGACACAGCTCTCAAAATTCTTTGAAAACCAAATTAATTGTAGATCTGATTTCCCCTCAGTATCATGTACAAGAGGGTTTTTTTTTTCGTTTTTTAAAAAAAGAATTAAGTTCTGAGCATGTAGCCGTAAGCTAAAATGAGGTGAGTCATTGTAATACTCATTGAAAAGGCTCTGCGATCAATTCAAGCAAATGGGGATCAGTCGCCATGAAGTTGATTAATGGAAGCATGTCCGGAGAGTCTGGCGCAAAATGGCCAGTTACTTGTGAGCATTCAATGGCTTTCACCATCTTAAAAAAAATTGCTTGAAGGGGAAAAAGAAATGTATCCCTGCAGGTAATTCCAAAGTGCAATCTCACTGTTCTGCAGAGGCCTTATACATCACCATGAGTCATCAAGTCATCCTGGGTACAAAGTCTTATTAAAGTGGATAGGCCAAATAATAATGAGGGTTGACCTAGGGCAGGAGAGAGAGAGAGAAAGAGAGTGATCCACAGGTCTGAAAAAAGAGTGAAAGAATTATGTTCGTTTTTTAATCTCTTACTCCTGCGGCTCTGTGTGGGGTTTAACAGATTACATCCAGTTACTGGTAAGGGTGCCTCGGGGCTGGTCCTTCTGTTCCCCTGGTTCAGTGGCCTCACAAGGATGCTGGAGATGCAGCTGAGGTTGACTGAGCCGAACTGCAGATGCATTCTGGTATCACTTATTGAGGGGCTGTGACTGATCCTCCTCTCTGTATTTAACTTTCACTGCCATAGCTGTGCTGTCAGAAGCTGATGTGTTCCTCTGAGAATATATTAACTATCACTCCCCAGGTTTTGAGGGTATAAATTAAACCGAGAATAAAGTATGCAGACACCTTGTCCTCAAACCTTCCTTCCACATTTCAATGCGTTCCCTGTATAATTCTTAATTCATAGGACTCGACTGCACTCAGAAGGCTGAAGCCATGATTAGCTGAGGTTTCTTTGCTTAGTCTATGGTGTCGTGGGGCAGTTAGCCATGCACATGCACACACACGTGCACGAGACTCCAGCACGCATGCTTGAGCACAACACACATCGGAAAAAGAGAAAAGCTTCAGGGCCTCTGACTACAACTCACTTATCTTGACTCATGATTTTTTTCCTATTCCTTTTTTATCATCTCAATCTAAAATCCCCTCCATTTTTAATCCATTTTTGAATGGGGGCAGGATTCTGTTAGGTCATACTGACAGATGCCCCTTGATGCCATCACAAACATTGTATTTTAACTTTTCAATAATTCATTCATTCATTCATTCATACAGCTCCAGTATTGACATAGGCTAATACTGTATCTTACACCGTACACTTATCTTGTACTTGCACTCCTTTTGTCCTTTAGACCTATTCATCCTTCACAATATTTCTAATTCTGTTACTTTGAAGATGATTGGCTGGCCTAATAAATGTGTGTGTTAATTGTGATGTCAGGCACCTATTGCTGGTGACTACTTCTGATGTTGATTTGATTCTGTTTAGACAATCACCAAAGGCAGTGCTGGTTGGTTGCCATGAGATCAGATAGCAGGTACCTCAGTGTGCAGTCATTTGCCAGGCAGATACTGAGTCACAGCGATGACTTCAGCCATGGTGCCTCAGCATCTGCTAGGCATTAACTCGCCACACACACACAAACACACACACACAAACACACACACACACACAAACACACACACACACACACACACACACACACACCACGCTTTCCTCCCCACTCTGCGTTGGCTGGTCTCAGAGAGTGTAGCCTGTATCTGTGTCCTCCCGTCTCCCCCCTCCACTTAAATCATGTCCAATGAGAATCCATTAGTGGGCGAGTCAGCCTGGACCTTCTGGGAATGGGCAGTGCAAGATTTCAGTCTATAGCTTCCATAATGGAGGATGGAAAGATTGTTAGGGAGAAGCCTTGGCCTGTATTGACTCACAGTCACAATTGTGTTGTGTGCTCCGTCCTGTGTGTGTGTATGTGTGTTGGTGTATGTTAATCTTGTTACACGAGCAGGGAACGCTTTAGCATTTCCTGAAACATGCTGTTTCCGTCATGTGTTAAAAATGGGTGTTTGATGATGGCTGTCGCTGCCACTAGCATGAGCCCAATTTGTGGCGCATTGGCTTTCCGTCCGAATAAGATAAAGTGTGGAGGTGTACAGGGACATTTGAAACATACATTCATTTGTTTGCATGCCACAGCAGCATCGCTCAATGTTTACGCATGTTAGCCATTCCTTTTTTCATTCAGCATTCTACTCACTCACACCCACTAGTCTCTAGGAATTTTTCCTAATTGAATATCCAGTACACCAAAAGTCAATACTCGTTCTAGAGCGCCTTTTCGCTTACTGCTCAGTCCCACTCCCTGTCTCAATGTCCCCCCAGACAGAAACAGATCTCCAGTAGCGGGCTTCTTTCTCTATCTTGTCTTTCACTTGTCCCTTCCTCCGCTGGGTTACGTCGTCTCATCCGGTCGTCATGTCTTTGTAATGAATGCAGGCTTTACGGCTGAAATACCAACACCTGCCAAAAGAGCCCCTCCCAGCCCTGCCAAACGAGCATGAATGGAAGATTTGTTTTCCACAAAGGCTGAGTTCTGGCGATTGCAAGGACCATCCTGCTTTAATTGATCCATGTCCAGTTGGACACCAGATGAACACATTTGGGCTCCGCGTGGAGGCCTACTGCCCACTCACAGACAGCTGATGGCAGCATGAGGGCTGGGAGATGGAGGGTCAGCGCATGTTACAGGCTGGAGCTGTGTTACAGGCTGGGGACCACTTCCACTGTTACATGGCTAATGGGGCCTCCCTCAGTGGGGATAGAGATGGATAGCTCATCCTGGTGCTCCAGTCTTGGGTTAATAATTGTATCCTCCTGGCAGGGCGGTGTCTGGGCCAGTGTTTACAATGTGCTCTCTCTCTCTCTCTTCCTCCCCCCACCCTCTCTCACTCGCTCACTCGCTTATTCTCTCTCCCTTCTTCTCTCTCTGTTGCTCTTTCCATCTCTCTCTCTCTGTCTATATCTGTCGTTCCTATCTCCATCCCTTCACTCTGTCCTCCTATGTATCTCATTGGATGTTGTTTTTCTCTCTGGCTGTCTGTCATGTTGCTTTCCCTCCTCCTCCCGGTGGAAGACACAGTGTGATATCCATGCAGTCGAAAAGGCTTTGAGAATGGCCTCATCTGTTATTTTGTACTCCCCCTCCCCTTCTCATGTTGCCTCTCTCTCTCTCTCTCTCTCTCTCTCTCTCTCTCTCTCTCTCTCTCTCTCTCTCTCCAGTCTCTCTCATGCTCTCCCTTTCTCTCATCCACATCTGCCAGAGCATAGCCTTTTTTATCGACCCTTTTCCATTTTCTTCTGTTCTATCAAAATGTTTATGTTTTCTTTGTCACCTTCACTAGCTGAACTCCCCCACCCACCGGTGCAGTGCACCCAGCCCTCCACACTGCCCACCCCAGCCTCTCTCACTTTCCCCAGTCTCTGTCTCTCTCCCACACAGCCAATGAATTATGCAGGGTGCTCCAGTTTGATGGAAAGCTAATTGCTCTACTTCTTGTAGGGCTGGGGAGAGGAAAAACCTCTTTGTCTGTTTGGGTTGCCTGGCTTGCCGTAGAGGAAAGAGTTAAGCAGGAGATGAGCATAGCAGGGAGGACGAGATGAGGGGAGGAGAGAGAGAGAGAGAGAGAGAAAGAGAGAGAGAGACAGAGACTCGCTCTCCTCTCCATATCCGGCTGTTGCTTTAAAAAGCAAAATGCCTAATCCTCTTACATATCAATCTGCTTTTTCTCAATTCATTATTTATTTATTTTTATTTATTTATTTCTGTTTGATTCTCCCTCTCACAATCACAGAGCTGCTGAGCCATTGTGACATGAGGAGGTGAAATGAAAAGGAGCATGAAGAGGAGGAGGGAGAGAGCGAGGGATGGAGGGAGAGAGAGAAGGATGGAGGGAGAGAGAGAGAGTGGGAAGGAGGGATAGAGAGAGGGATAGAGGGAGAGAAAGAGGGGGAAGGGGGGGCAGGCTGACTGGTGGTTCTGCAGGCTT